>NC_067445.1:2730655-2818326 GCF_009764475.1 Pristis pectinata | reverse complement strand
AACGTGAGACCACCAGAGTTCAGCGTAATCGAGGATCTGAGCACCTCAGAGTTTATCTGTATTCTGTCACTGAAATCTACTTTGGACAATTGTTACTTCAACATTTTCCGAGTAAGTAGTATGCCAGTGCGTAAATGTGCGTCTGTAAGTGATACTGTGTGTATGACTGGTAATTGGTAAATGCTGCATTATTGTTACATGAACGCAGGTACAGTGAAATACCTTTGTTTGCATGCCTTCTGCACAGACCATTCCATACATATGTGGTAAAACGCAAAGAGAAAAACAGAATATATTGTTACTGTTACAGAGGAAGTGCCCTGCAGATGGACATATAAAATGCAAAGACCATGAGGAAGAAGATTGAGTAATCAAGAGTTCATCTTTCACGTGTGAGAGGTCCATTAAAGTTTCTCAAAACAGCTGTCTTGAGGAAGGTGCTGCGTGTTCTCATGTGTGTTGTACCGTATGACCGATGGCAGGGGAAGAGGAGAGAATGACCGGAGTGGAAAGGCTCCCTGATTATGTTGCCCACTTTCCCACGGCAACGAAATGTGTAGACAGAGTCAATGGTGGGGAGGTTGGTTTGCGTGATGGACTGGGTTTTGTTCACGGTTCTCTGCAATTTCCTGAGGTCTGGGGCAGAGCATTTGCCATAGCAAGCTGCAATGCATTGATAGGATGCTTCAGATGGTGCATTTCTAAAGAATGGTGAGAATGATCGGGGAAACGGTGAATTTTCCCTCAGGCTTCACAGGAAGCATAGATGTTGGTGTGCTTTCTTGGCCATAACGTCCACGTGGCTTGACCAGGAAAAATTGTTGGTGACAGTTACACCTTGTAATCTTACGCTCCCAACAATATCCATATCAGCAACTATTGATACATTCAGGGGCATGCACTCGGTCCCGTTTCCTGATGTCAACGCTCAGCTGTTTTAGGTTGCTGCCACTGAGGGAGAGGTTGTTGTTTTGATACCATGTCTCTCGGCTCTCGCTCTCCTTCCTGTACTCCGTGTGTGTGTGTGTGTGTGTGTGTGTGTGTGTGTGTGTGTGTGTGTGTGTGTGTGTGTGTGTGTGTGTGTGTGTGTATGTGTGTGTGTGTGTGTGTGTGTGTGTCTGTGTGTGTGTTTCGGTTGGGTGCTTTTAAAATTGGCATCTGAAGGGCTTTCTGTGGATCATTTTCCCAGTAATTGTAATGTACCGCAGCTGGCAACACCTGTGCATTTACTGCAATTTTGACACGACACCTTTCTGTTAAAACTTCTTTTGATTAGCGAGTGCGTTATGATGGACTGCAGTTCACGTTTGTAAAATAGTAATCATCACGTGTTAACAATAAACTTGGTTATGAAATAGTATATAAAATGTTGTCCATTAACTTGCTTCGGATGGCCTCACATAACCGATACAGCAGGCTCGCAGTTATAGAGTCAGAGTCGCACAGCACAGAAGCGGGTCCTTCGGCCCAAGACTTCGATGCAGACGGATTTGCCGATCTATACTGATCCCATTTGCCCACATTTGGAGCGTATCTGTCTATGTCTCTGAGTTCCTCCAGCAGATTGCTTGTTGCTCCAGATTCCAGAATCTGCAGTCTCTTGTGTCTCCATTTTGCTGATCTAATGCGCAGTCTCTGCAAGGAATGCCGATATTTGAGGTTCGCCTCCTCTCTTCAAAGGGAGTTCCGTGAGAACTTTCCTAACTGTTTCCTCCTTTAGGTTACACTAAGTTTCTCCAGCTGCTCATTTATTGCTGCAGATTACAGCCTTTGCAGTTTCTTGTGTCTGCTTATTTAACTTGCCTATTTAAGTGTCTGTCCAAATACCTCTTAAACGTGGAAATTGTATTTGATTTTTCTGGTTGCGCATTCCAGATTCAAACACTCTGTGAAAGAAAAACTTGAGTTCCAATGCAAATCCCCTAATTCTCACAAAACTATGCCGCCTTATTTTTGAAACCACTCCCACAGGAGAAAAGACCTTGACTAACTAACCGATTTATGCTTCTCATGACTATATGTACATCGATCTGGTACCCCTCACCCTTTTTCGTTCCTGGGAAGAGAAAGCCGGTGTATCCAAACTCTCTGCATAACTCAAGTCCTCCAAAACAAGCAACATCCAGGTGAATGTCCTGTGCACTCTCAGGACAGTAACACTCATCGCATAGTATGGCCAGCAGGACTGCACACAACATGCCAAATGCGGTCCAACCCATGTTTTGTGTAGCTGCAACATAGACACAAAGCTCTGCCTCATTCTCCGATAGGTGAAGACAAACATGCCATGTGCCTTCTTCACCACCTTATACATCGGCCACTTTCCCTCACCGAGCTGAGCTGTCGACGAGATCGCATGCTCACTGTAACGAATTATTACATGAGTACCTCTCAGATAGAAATGGCGATTCTTGCAGCAGATTTTAATCATCATTAATTGTCACCATTATGCATTCTTCTCAGATAACATAGAACAGTGTCGTCAGAAACAGGCCCTTCGGCCCACGATGTTGTGTTGAACTCATAAACTAGTAATTAAATGCCAAACTAAAACAATCCCTTCTGTTTACACGTATATCCTACTTTTGTCTGCACATTCATCGCCTAGCTCAGAGCCTATTAAATATCTCCATCGCATTTGCTTCACGACTACCCCTGGCACGCATTCCGGGCACCCACAACTCTCTGTGTAAACAACATGCCCTACATTTCTTTTGAACTTAATCCCCCTCTCCTTGAATGCATGCCGTCTCGTATTTGATATTTCGAACCTGGGAGAAAGATGCTGACAGTCTACTCTATTCATGCCGCTGCGAATCTTCCATATTTCTATCAGGTTTCCCCTAAGCCTCCGCCGCTCCAGAGTAAACAACCCAAGTTTTCCCAAGCTCTGCCAATCACACATGCTCTCTAATCCAGCTAACATCCTGGTAACAATCTTTTGTACTCCTTAAGAAGCCTCCATATGCTTTCTGTGATGTGGCAACCAGAATTGTATGTGTTTTTCCAGCTGCAGCCCAACCAGAGATCAATAAATCTACATTCATACCTTTCTGACGTACAACTCACAGCTCAATTAATAAAGACAAATATGCGACACACCTAAATTACCATCCTATTGGCCTACGCAGCTATTTTCAGATAGCTATGGACTTGCGCCCCAAGATCTCTCTGCACATCAACACTGTTAATGGTCTTGCAATTAACAGAGTACTGAGCCTTTACATCTGATCTCCCTGAGGAAGTGAAGGGTTAAGAATTGCAACCATACCTATAACTGGCAATCAGAATATATATATATATATATTTATATGCATTTATATTTCTTTAGCAAGGACTAGCAAGCTGCTGACCCACTCGTTAGGTTGGAATGTTAAGAATGTTAACTTCCTTTGTTTCGGGTAACGAACCATTCCGATATGTCAAACGGTGGCAATACTAAGTGTAATTAACATCGAGGCGAAGACTTGGCATGAACAATGAAGGGTGATACTTGCCTTTGAAAGCCTTGATTATAACTCAATTATACTAAGACAAAAGGTGTGATAGCTGTCTCTGGATCTCTATCGCTTGACCGAAACTCGCGGCGCCGTTTGCATGGGATGTGCGTGACAATTCCTGTATGAATGTCTGTCTGCCCTTTGTTCGGGTAGAACTCGGGAAACGGCTCTTGATGAGTGCTGAAGAGCATTCTCCTAGCGGTGCACTGCTAATAAAGGTATTTGTTCGAATCGACCTTGTGGCACTGTGTTATTTACAGCGGACGGAAAGGGAAAATTGATTTCGGGACGACATCCCAAAGTGCAACATCTCGTATTGAGACAAATTACACACCATCTGCCATTTCTCTGCTCATTTCGGCAACTGATCTATATCTCTTTGAATCTTTTGTTAAGCGTGTACACTATTCACAATACCACCAATCTTTCTATCGTCTGCGAACTTACTAACCCGCCCATCTAACTTCGCATGCAGGTCATATTTATATATCCGTCTGTATATACCACACACCACAGGCTCCAGTACGAATCAATGCGGAACATCACTCGTCACAGACCTTAAACCACAATGTCCAATCGACTACTGCATTCTACCTTCTATGGGCAAGCCAATTCTGAATCCAAACGGCCAAGTCTCTGTGAATCCCATGCATCCTAATCTTCTGGATGAGCGTCCCATGAGGGACCTTGTCACATGCCTTGCTAAAAATCATACAGAAAACATACACAGCTCTCGTTTCTTCACTCAACATTGTCACCTCCTCGAAAATCTCAATCAATTTGGTAAGACACGACTTTTGCTGCACAAAGCCACGTTGACTGTCCCCAACTAAACCATGGTTTTCCAAATTCTCATAAATCCGATCCCTAAGACTCGTTTCCAATTGTTCCTTATCACTTACGTGACAATCACCAGTGCATAGTTTCCACGATCATCCCTATTTACTTTTCATGAACAATGGAACGGCATCAGTTGCTCGCCAGTTCTCCGGGACCTCGCCTGTTGCTAAGGAGGACACGAAGATCTTGGTCAAGTCTCCAGGAATCTCATCTCTTGCCTCTCTGGATAAGCTGGGGTATATCCTATCAGGTCCAAGGAACATCCTCCTTCATGTTCTTCAAGAGACCCAACTCTACCTCTTAATCTCAAAATGTCCTAGCCGATTGGTAAGCTCCACCCTGAACTCAGTATCCTCCATGCCCTTCTCCTTGGTAAATACTCATTCAGAACATCGCCACATCCTACACCTCCAACTAAATGTTCCCTCCTTCATACTTGAGTGGTCCTACCCGCTTCCCATTATCCTCTGGCCCTTGACATATTTATGAAAATGCCACGGGAATACTACTTGCCAAAGATTGTTCACGTCCCCTCCTGGGTCTCCTCATTCCCTTCTTGAATTTTGTTTCAGCCTCTGTCTAATCACGAAGGGTGCCGTTTGGTTTTAGTTTCCCAACCTTACATACGCTTCCTTTTTGCGCTTGGCTAAATTCACCACCTCTCTCGACATCCAAGGTTCCCTTACCTTGCCATAGTTGTCCTTCCTTATTTTTTTTTACCGAAACGGACCTGTCCTTTATTCTGTGTAGTTGGTCTTAAAATACTCTCCACATTTCAGAAGGGAATTTACCCAGAAACAGCTGCCCCGATTAATTTTCCATAGTTCCTGTCCAATAATCTTGTAATTACCCCGTTCGAATTTACTTCTCTCCCGCTAAGTCATACTTATCCTTATCTATATCTATATTGAAACTTATGGAGTTCTGGGCACTGTTCCCTATATGGTCTCCCACCGAAAGGTTTGTCACCTGGCCAGGTTCATCTCGCAACACCAGGTCCAGTATGATCCCTCCTCCCGATGGACTCTATATATACTGATTTAAGACACCCTCCTGGATGCTTCTAACAAATTATACCGGGTCCAACCTCTTGCACTAAGAAGGTCCCAGTGTATCTTTAGAAGGCTGAAGTATCCTTCAAAAACAACTGTTGTGGGACAAGTTGGAGGCCTCGAAAGACAAGGACAGTGAGGTGGAGTGAACATGGCCTTTCACCTCACTGTTCAGATCAGACAATAACAAACCATAAATTCTAAGTAGTGATCTTTCACAGAGGTCAGTCAGCTGTTGAAGACCTTGCCATCATGAGGTTCAGTAGTCTTTGTCCTTAACCAAAGAGAATGAATATTAAGAGGAGATTGTGTTGGTAGGAGGCATGTAAGGAAGAGAAATAAAGGGCAGTTTAAGACAAAAGGAGAATGGGAACCAAAAGCAAGAACTAAAGAGAAAAATTAGAGAACACAGGAGCTCAGTTGTGCTTGGCACACCATGAGAAGCCAGCAAGCGAAGGCAGGGTAGGGAGATGTACACAATCTATGATTTACTTACAAAGGTAAACGCGGGAAAAAGGTAACGGGGCAACACACACACACACACACACACACACACACACACACACACACACACACACACACACACACACACACACACAGCGCACCGGTGATAGAGAGAGTGGGAAAGTCGCAACAAGTGTAAAATACACACACACACACACACACACACACACACACACACACACACACACACACACACACACACGTACACGCACACACAACGAACTTTTCTAAAACATCGATACGCTGCAGAATTAAACATTCAGTCCTGTCTTTCTCTCAACCAAGTCTCTGTAATGGCCATTATATCATAGTCCCAATACTGATCTAACATGTACGTTCATCACCCTTACACTTCATACTCTCAGCATTACAAAAAACGCACTTCAACCTGTCAGTCCCATCGTGTCTATTGCCTTGCTCCTGCGCATTCTTACTTACAGACTTACTGGTCGTGACATGTACCTTCCTTTCAATCATTCTGCTTTTTGAACTGCGGCTGTGGTTCCCATTTCCCTGCCAAACTCGTTTAAACCCTTCCGAGCAGCACAAGAGACATTCCCGGTCTGGAGTTTGGCTCTCCTCTAGTTAATGGTCAACCCGCACCTCTGCAGATTGTCCATGCTTCAGATGATCGATGAATCTGAAGCAGACCACGCGGAACCCGCTCCTCAGCTGCACATCCATCTGTTCTGTCTTTCTATGTCTGCCCTGCCTAGCACCGGGAGTAATCCAGGAAGTACTACCTTCGGAGTCCGTCTTTTCGAATTTCTTTCCTTACTCCCCATACACACTGCGCAGGACCTCTTCCCATTTTCTACTTCTGCTGTTCGTGCCAATGTGCACCAGGACCTCTGGCTGCTCCACTTCCTTCCTTGAGAATGTTCCGCAGCCGCTCCGAGACATCCTCAACCCAGCCGACCGAAAGGAAACACACCATTATGGCGTCTCTTTGCGGCCACAGAAACTCCTTCCGTGTCCCTAACTATCGAGGCTCCAATCACTATTGTTCTGCCTGATGTTATCCTTCTCTGCTGATCATCAAGAACTGCCACAGTGCCCTGACCTGGCTATGCCCTAATAGATCATCCACCCAGAAGTATCCGAAGGTGCATGTTGCTGAGAGGAATGGGCACAGCGGGATCCTGCACTCTCTACCTGCTCCCTGTACCTTTGTCAGCTGTCACCTATCTATCTGCTCCCTGCAACCTAGGTGTGACCACCTCGCTAAAACACTTGTCTCAGCACCACTCTGTGTAGCGCTTCATAAACCACTCTCCGTAAAGAGCCACATAAACCTTTCTCTGTGTAACCCCACATAAACCCCTCTCTTTTCAGCCCCACATAAACCCTTATCGTTGCAGACCCACATAAACGCTTCGCTGTGCAGCACCAAATAAGCCCCTCTCTGTGTACCCGTTTCTCTGTCTTTCACCAAATGAGCTACTGTGTGCAGCCAGAAACACTTCTCTTTCTAGACCTACATAACAATAACTCTTGAGAGGACACACAGGAACACTTATCTGTGTAGACACACTTAGAAACTTATCTGTGTAGGTCCACAGAATCTCTTCTCTGTGTAGCCCCACGTAAACACCTCTCTATTTAGTCACATGTCAATCCTTCTCTGTGCTTCCACACATGAACCCTCCTCTGTCTAGTCTCACATGAACCTCTCTGTCTGCAGCCTCACATAAACCACTCTAAGTAGCCTAACATAAACCCCCCATCCGTAGCCCCACATAAACCCTTATCTGTGTAGCCCCACGTGAAAAACACTTCTCTCGGTAGCCCCACAGAAACACTTGTGTACCCCACATAAACCCCTGTCTTTGCAGCCCCAACTAAACCTTTTCTGCGTAGCCCCTCATAAACAATTCTTCTGTGTCGCCCTACGTAAACTACTATCTGTGTTGCCCCACTTACACTTTTCTCTGTGTAGCCTCACAGGAACCCTTTTCTGTCTAGCCCCACAAAAGCACAACTCTGTGTCTCCCGACTTGAATACTACCGTGTAGCCCCACAGAAACCCCTCTCTGTGTAGCCCCATAAAAACCCTTCTCTGTGTAGCCTCACATAATCCCCTATATGAGTTCCCCCAACTAATCCCCTCTCTGAGTAGCCCATCATATAGACATCTTTGTGTAACCCCACGTAAACCCTTCTCTTTTTTAGCCCCACATAAAACCATCTCCGTGCAGCCCCACATGAACCATCTCTGTGTATCATCAAACCTTTTCTGTGGACACACACATATACCCCTCTCTGTCTAGCCCCAGTTAACACCCTACTCTGTGCAGCCGCACATGGACCCTTCTATGTCTAGCCACACATAAACAAATCTCTATGTAGCCCAACCTGAACCCTCTCTGTGCAGCCCCTCATAAATACCACTCTGTTTAGCCCCACATAATCTCTACAATGTGTATTCACACATAAGCCCTTCTCTGTGTAGATCTACATCATTCCTCATTGCAGAGACCCACATCTCTGTGTCGCCCACCGAACTCTTCTCTTTTATACCCACATAAACCCTTGTCTGTGCAGCCCGACGGACACCCGTCTCTTTGTAGCCCACATAAACCCCTCTCCGTGTAAACCCAGATACATTCTTCATTGTAGCCCCAAATAAACTCCTGTGTGCTGCCCAAAATAATACCCCCTCTGTGTCGTCCCATGTAAACCCTTCTCTGTGTCGCCCCACAAAAACCATTCTCTGTGAAGACCCACATAAACCATTTTCTTGTAGGCCCACAAAAGTCCTTCTCTGTGCAGCACCACATCAAAAATTCTCTGTGTAGACCCACATAATCCCCTTTCTGTCACCCCACATGAAACCCTCTCTGTGCGGTCCCATATAAACCTATTCTGTGTAGAAACACATAAACCACTCTCTGTGTAGACCCACATAAACCCATGTCTGTGTAGCCCCGCATAAACCCCTCAGTGTAGCCCCACATAAACTCTTCTCTGTGTGGCCTCACATAAAACCTATTTGTGTAGCCACACAGAAACGCTTCTCTGTGAAGACCCACAGAAACCGCTCTCTGTTTCGCCCCAGAGAAACCCTTCTCTGTGTCGCACCACTTCTCTGTGTATGCCCACATAAATCCTCTCCGCGTAGCTCCACATAAACCCTTTTACGTGTAGACCCACTTAAAAACATTTCCCCTGAAGCCCCACATAAACCATTGTCCGTGCAGCCACCCATAAACACCTCTCTGTGCAGCCCCGCATAATCCAGTTTCATGTGTTGGGCCACATAAACCCTTCTCTCTGTACCCCCACATAAAACCTTCTTTATTTAACCTCATAAATCCCTCTCTGTGTAGCCCCACATAAACCCTTCTGTGTGCAGACCCACATGAACCCTTCTGTGTAGCCCCACAAAAACCCGTCTGTGTGCAGACCCACATAAACCCTTCAATGTGTCGCCCGACATAAAGCTTTCTCTGTGTAACCCCACAAAAACCCTTCTGTGTGCAGCTCTACGTAAATCCTTCTCTGTGTAGCCCCACATAAACCTATTCTGTGCAGCTACACAGAAAACGTCCCCTGTGGAGCCCCCCATGAACTGGTCTCCGTTTTGACGGACATAAACCCTTGGCAGTGCAGCCCCACATAAACCCTTAGTGTAGACACACAGAAACCCTTGACTGTGTAGCCCCACATATACACTTCTCTCTGCAGCCCCACATAAATCTCTCCCTGTGTTGTCCCACATGAGCCGCTCTCCATGTGGCCCGACAGAGACGCTTCTCTTTGTCGCCCCACAGAAACAATGCTCAGAAATCTTTTGGAAGTTTCCATCGTGATAGGTTGATCCATCGCTACTTGGTAAATTAAATTTAAAATCAGTTTGGCCATAGAAGACAGAGGATAATGGTGGATGGGTTCTTATTCTCACTGCAGGCCTGTGATCAGTAGTGTTCCGCAAATTAATTCGGACGAAATATGTTGGTGGCTGAAAAGTAAGTTTTCAGACGACAAACTAATTGGCGGAGTTATTGACACACCTCTGCTCTTCGAAATCCCGCTGACAGATTAAGAGTATAGCCCCATATTGATTGTAGCTTCCTCATTCCTGAGTTCGGTCGTATTAGCAAATTGGATGAGCCCTCCAGGATGCCCATTCTAAGCGCTGCTGTGCATTCTCTCTGATCAGTGGTGGATATCCGCCACGTCTTTCACATCCCATTCTCTCGCGCTGAAACATATAAATCCAGGAATTTTGAGCTGCCAAGGTCAACCAAAGTATCTGTAATGGATCGCCCATCATAGTTCCATGTACTAATCCAGCCGATATAGTAATCTGTTCACCCGTAATATTCCTTGCATTGAAATAAATAGATGTCATTAACGATGTTCGTTAACCTGGCCCTGCCGCCCCTTCCTTTCACATTGCATTACCTAACCTCGGATCGCTGAGCTAATGCTCTGGTCCCCACTTCACTGCCTTTCCCTGTTTGATCCCTCCCAAGTGGCACCATCAAACTTCCCCAGGGAGATATTGGAGACACTCTGGTTTACTTGCAAAGTATGAAGTCAAAAGTTCAGGGTCTGCATGTTCCTTTCAAGGTGTAGGCAGGGCTGGTGGGTTTGGGGAACACTGATTGACGAGGTATATCGAGGCTCAGTTGAAGACAACCAGGGAGGGTCCAGCAATTGGGAACGAGCGAATCTCGTTCGGCAAAGAATTAAACGAGTACTTTGTTTCGGTATTCCTGGAGGACGTGGAGGACAGTGAGATCAGTGTGCGGCATTTTATTACGTTGGAGCATCTTGAGATCAAGAAGGAGATTGTGTTTGGTCTCATGAGTATTATTAAGGTAGATAAAACCCCAGAACCTGACGGGATCGAAGGTTAATGAGAGAGGCAAGAGAGGGGATTGTCGGGGGTTTGTGGATGATTTTTATCCTTTCCTGCCACGGGCGAGGTCTCGGAGGACTGGAGAGTAGCGAACGATGTTGATTTGTACAGGAAGGGAAATATACATAATCAAGAAAATTATAGGCGGATTAGCTTCACATAAACCACTGGGGAATCAATTGGAGAGGGTTTTAGGAACAGTATTTAATGAAAGTTGGAAGAACATGGGCTAACTTGGGACAGTCAGCATGGCTTTGTGCGGCGGCAAGTCATGTGTTACCATGTTGATTGGGTTGAGTTTTGCGGAGGTGACGAATATGATTGATGAGGGTAGGGCAGTGGATGTTGTCTCCATATAATTCTTAGTAAGGCGATTGAGTGGGTGCTCATGGTCGGGTGCTCAATAAGAGAAAGAAACACGGAATCCACTGTGAATTTGTAGTGTGGATTCAGAAGTGGCTTGCCCGTGGAAGACAAAAGATAGTTGTGGAAGTGTGTTATTCTGGCCTGAGGCCTGTGGTCAGTAGTTTTCTGCAAGGATCAGTGCTGGGACCTCTGTGGTTTGTGATATAATTTGGACCAAAATATAGATGTGGTGTTTGTTAAGTTTGCAGATGACGCAAAATTAGTGTAGTTGCGGACTGAAGGCGGTTGTCAGATGACACAGCAGAATATACATCAGTTACAGTGATGGGCAGAGAAATAGCAGATAGAACTTAATCCTAGAAAGTGTCAGGTGTTGAATTTTGAGAGGTTAAATGCAAGGGAAAATTATAGCAGAACGTTTAACAAAATTGATGTCCTGAGGGATATCGGTGTCCAAGTGCAGAAGTCCATGAAAGAGGCAATGCAAGTAGAAACAGTGGGAGAGAAATATATGGTGTGCCTGCCTTCATCGGTTGGTGCATTTAGTGTAAGAGTCAGGAAGTCATGTTGCAGTTCCAAAAAAGAACTTTGGTTAGGCCGTTATTGGAATATTGTTTGCACTTTCCAGGATGCTGCCTGGATAAGAGGGTATTAACTATAAGGAGAGGTTAGAAACGTGGATCGTTTCATTTCGGGCGTCGAAGGCTGAGGGAAAACCCGATAGAAGTTTATAAAATTATGAGAAACATCTGCAGAGCAGCCGGTCAGAATCTTATTGCCGCGGTAGAAATGTCAGATAGTGAATGGCATGCTTATCAGGTGAGGGGGAATTATTCAAAGGAGATGCGCGGGACAGGTGTTTTACACTGAGAGTGTTAAGTGCCTGGAATGGACTACCAGGGATAATGATAAGACGTTTTAAGATTGGCACATGCAAATGCTGGTAAAGGGGTATCTGGATCATGTATTAGAAGAAGTTATTTTGTTTAATTTGACATCATGTTCGGCACAAATATCGTGGTGAGTGTGTTCCACTGTCGTACTCTTTGTGTATTATGTTCAATCAAATAAACATATACCTCTCCTTTCTTATCTTGTCCTACATCTACACAACATTCTGTGGTCCTGCCCATTCCAAAGCCATGTTTGTGTAAGTTGTATAATATTCCAATCCCATGTACCTATCCCTGCGAGTATTAATTTGCCAAACCTTTCAGGCTTCTTGCGTTAATATGAATCCAATTAAGCACATCGGAGCTTCCTCACATCCTGACCTGACCTTGTCAGTCCGAACTCTGGACTTGGCAGCTTTAATTCTTATATTTCTCTCAACCTTCTCATGTTACGGACTCAGTGAAAGTCCCTTTAAGATAGAGAGTGTGTGTGTATGTGTGTGTGGGGCGTGCTTACGTCAATAGAAGATAAAGGACGTAATGACGTTGTTGAAGAAGAAGAAGAAGAGAGAGAGAGAAGGGAGAGAGACACCAGCCTGCTTGTTTTCTCTATCGATGGATGAGAAACAATAACTGTGTTTGCCACTGAAATCCATGTATGGAAGTTGGAAGTAATCCGGTGGAGTTCACTTTGTTGCTGACCTGTAGAAGGAAACAGGTATTTGTGTGTGGACGACCACGGTTCGGATGCTTTTCGGGGTGAGGAAGTCACTACCGAGTAAACACTGAAGTGTCGTTTGGGTTCCATCGTGGAACATTTGGATTTCGTATGTACTCTCTCTATGTTTTTCTACATCTACATCTTATCTTCAGACAACGGTGGTTGTTGAAGAAGCCCTTGCTCATGTTTCACCTTATTGCTTGCGGAACTGAACTTTAAGAATCATTCAGGAACTGGGAGTTTTGGACTTTGTCACACACACACACGAAGAGTTTAGTTTTGTGGTTAACGTTCGAGGTTTAACATTCTTGAATTCTAACATACTAACATTTTTTTTTACTTTTATTTTACGTATTACCATAAGTAGTGATTAATAAAATAGTTTTTAACACTGAATCATGCTCAGTGTGTTTCTTGTGTTGCTGGTTTGTGACAAAATTGGGGGCTCGTCCGGGATCGTTCCCAAGGTTAACGAGTGTCGTCTGGGATTGTACCCCAGATTGACGAGATTTGTTCGGGCTTCAATCCAAAGATTTTGAGGGAGGTCTGATAAATTCTTTTTAATTGGCTTGTGTGTGTGGAAACCAGCAGCAATGGATATTAAGGCATTTTTGGAGTCACCAACCCAAAAGGGATTGGAGGTGGCGAAAAAGGATGATTTGATAAAGATTGCTACAAGGCTAAACCTTACAGAAGTAAAGCAGATATTCAGAGATTGATAGCTGGCCATTATGTGGAAAAGAAGGTGTTTGAGAAGGAAGTGTTAAAACAGTTTCCTGGCAGTGAAATAGCAATTTCTGAGGCACAGGTGCAGCTGGCAAAGATAGAAGCTGAACGAGAACAAACCCAGTTAAAGATAGAGGCCGAGCGAGAGAAATTAGATGCCGAACAAAAGAGATTAGAGGCCGAACAAAAGATAACTCAGATGAAGATAGAGGCTGATCTAGCAATGAAGCAGATGGAGCTGGATAACGAGGAGAAAAAGAGGCAGCATGAGTTACAAATGAAGCGTAGGAGTTCGGAATCTGATTCTGATGATGGTTTTTCAGTTTGCAGGGAGGTTCGATTAGTCCCTCCGTTTGAAGAAGATCAGGTTGATCAGTATTTCCAACATTTTGAAAAGGTTGCTGTGAGTTCAAACTGGCCAAGGAAAGGATGGGCTCTTATGGTACAGAGTGTGATTAAAGGTAAAGCTCAAAAAGCTTATTCTGCTTTGTCTGTTGAGGATGCAGCTGATTATACCAAGGTAAAACAAGCTATTTTGAAGGCTTATGAATTGGTCCCTGAGGCTTATAAACAAAAATTCAGAGACTTGAGGAAATCTGCAGATCAGACTTATATGGAATTTGCCAATGGAAAGAGAATATGTTTTGAACGATGGTGCCTGGCTAAAAATTTAGATGGGGATTACGATAAATTGACAGAATTGATACTGGAGGAAGACTTTAAAAGATGTGTTCCAGCTGAATTAACAACATATTTAAATGAAAAGGCAGTGGAAACTTTACGAGAAACTGCTAGGTTGGCAGATGATTATGCTTTAACCCATAAATCCAAATGGGGACAACCTAAAACCTTTCAAAAGAGTTACAAAGACAATCCAGGTAAACCAGAGATTAAATTGGGAGGTAATCAAAAAGGAAAAGATGAAAAGAAGCCAGGGCTGGAGAAACCTGTTGAGCGTACTTGTTATTACTGTAGGGAAACTGGCCACGTGATATCTAATTGTGCCCTTTTGAAGAAAAAGAAGGAAGCTTGGCCCAATGCTTGTTTTCAGGCAATTAAAAATCAAAAAGGTTTAGGAGATGCTGTTAAAGATCAGTCCTTGCAAGAGGGAAAAGCGGAAAAGTTGGAGGAGGTGAGAAAGGAATTCCGTTCGTATGTATCAGAGGGTTTTGTTTCACTGAATGATGAGTCACCCCAGGTGCCAGTGAAAATTCTTAGAGATACTGGGGCTAGTCAATCTCTCTTGCTAGACAGTGTTTTAAATTTTGGTGAAGAAAGTGACACTGGTGAAGTAAATCTAGTACGAGGCGTTACAGGTGAGACCATGTCTGTCCCTTTTCACAGGGTGATTTTAAAGTCAAAGTTCGTAGAAGGACCAGTCGAGATAGGGATAAGACCTAGTTTGCCAGTGGAAGGAGTTTCTTTGTTATTGGGAAATGACCTTGCAAATGGAGAAAGTGATCCTGTGGTACGGTTAACAACCAAACCAAGGATTGATGAGTCTGAGGATGATCCAGATGTTTACCCATCATGTGCGGTGACTCGAGCTAGAGCTAGAGAATTAGCCAAGACAGACAGTCCGGTGCAGTCTGATGTAGTTCCTTGTGACAGTCCTAAACAGGAAGAAAATTTTGATGCCTTATCTGAGACTTTTCTGTCTTCACTGGAGGATCAACATCCTTATAGTGAGCCTGAATTTAAAGATTTGTCTTTGTCAAGGAAGGATTTTATGGTGGAACAGACAAAGGACCCTGAATTGACAGAATTGAAAGAAAAAGCACTCTCATGTGAGGAGATTGAAAAAGTGCCAACTGGATACTATGTCAAAAATGGAGTGTTAATGAGGAAATGGAGACCTCCTCATGTTACTGTTACTGAGGAATGGGAAGTTATTCATCAGGTTGTTGTTCCAAAAGTTTATAGGGATGAGATTTTAAACCTAGCCCATAGTATGCCTTTGGGTGGTCATTTTGGTGTGAATAAAACTGTAGGGAAGATCTTGAAACAATTCTATTGGCCTGGTTTGAGAAACGATGTGGTGATGTTTTGTCGAACCTGCCACACATGTCAGATGGTAGGTAAACCAAATCAAAATCCCCCTGTGGCTCCTTTGAAACCAATTCCTGCTTTTGGTGAACCCTTTTCGAAGGTGATTGTGGACTGTGTTGGTCCATTACCAAAGTCTAAGACTGGAAATCAGTATTTGTTAACCATCATGTGTGCCACTTCTAGATTTCCAGAGGCAATACCCCTTAGAAATATTAAGGCCAAGACGGTGTCAAAGGCTCTTGTAAAATTTTTTACCTTGTTTGGTTTGCCAAAAGAAATCCAATCTGATCAAGGTAGTAATTTTATGTCAAAAATTTTTCAACAAATAGTCTATGAGCTGGGAGCAAAGATGATTGTATCATCTGCATATCACCCAGAATCTCAAGGAGCTCTGGAGAGATTTCATTCTACTCTCAAAAATATGCTGAAGACTTATTGCTTTGAAAACACCAAGGATTGGGACGAAGGTATCCATTTACTTTTGTTTTCCGTTAGAGAATCGATCCAGGAGTCAATAGGATTTAGTCCGTTTGAGCTTGTGTTTGGACATAGGGTGAGAACACCTTTGGAGTTGTTAAGAGAGCAATGGGTTAATGAGGAAGTTCACTTGAGTCTGTTGGACTATGTCCAAAAATTTAAAACTCGGTTGGAAAGAGTCTGCCAGCTAGCGAGAGAGAATCTGAAAACAAGCCAGATAAGAATGAAGACATATTTTGATAGACGTGCTCGGCCTAGGACATTCGCAGTGGGGCAAAAGGTGTTGGTATTTTTCCCTAGCCAAAATAATCCCTTGCAAACTCGTTTTTCTGGACCCTATGTTATTGAATCTCGAGCGACTGATCTAACATATATAATCAAAACACCAGATAGACGCAAGAAAACACAACTCTGTCACGTAAACATGCTAAAACCTTATTATGAGAGGGATTCAGTTGTGGCCTTGGTGGATGGTAAAGGTTGTTTCTAGAATGCCTGATGTTGATGTTGAGGAAGGCCAATTTAGACCAAATATTGTTCCATCGAAACTAAAAAACCAAAATATCATGGAGAACCTTGAAACGAAGGTGGACCATTTACAAGTTTCACAAAAACAACAGATGAGAGAATTAATTTTAAAATTTAAAAATCTGTTCCCAGATGTTCCAAACAGAACATCGATAATTACCCATGATGTTGATGTTGGGGATGCAAAACCAATCAAACAACACCCATATCGAATGAATGTGGAAAAAAGTAAACTTGTTGATCAGGAAATAAAATACATGTTGGAAAATGATATTATTAGACATTCTACTTCAAATTGGAGTTCGCCCTGTGTTATTGTGCCTAGACCTGATGGAACTGTTAGATTTTGCACAGATTACAGGAAAGTGAATGCTGTAACAAAGTCAGATGCTTACCCTATTCCTAGGGTGGATGATTGCATAGACAGAGTGGGAAAGGCAAAATTTCTTACAAAGATTGACCTATTAAAAGGGTACTGGTGTGTTCCATTAACAGATAGAGGAAGGGAGATTTCAGCCTTTGTAACCCCTTCTGGATTGTATGAATACGATGTTTTGCCATTTGGAATGAAAAATGCTCCGGCAACATTTCAAAGAATGATTAATTCAGTGATTCATGGGTTAAAACATACAGATGCCTACATTGCCGACTTAGTGACTGGGAATGATACTTGGGAAGATCACATCTCTGCGTTAGAAAGGTTGTTTGAAAGACTTTCCAAGGCTAACCTTACAGTTAACTTGGCTAAAAGTGAATTTGGCCATGCCACTGTGACGTATCTTGGTTATGTTGTAGGTCAAGGCAAGCAAGCTCCTGTTCAGGCAAAAGTTCAAGCAATATCTGAGTTCCCTATTCCCACAGGTACGAGGACTGTTAGAAGACTTTTGGGAATGGTTGGATATTGTCGAAAATTTTGTAAAAATTTTGCTGATATTGCTCTTCCCCTAACTAATCTTCAGAAGAAGGGAGTAAAGTTTGTTTGGACAGATTCTTGTCAAGAAGCATTTGAGAAGTCGAAAGCCATTTTATGCTACCATCCTGTGCTCAGAACACCTGACTTTGAAAAGCCATTTTCATTAGCAGTAGATGCCAGTGATGAAGCTGCAGGAGCTGTGTTGTTGCAGAAGGGTGACCTTGATGATATTGACCATCCTGTAGCTTACTTTTCAAAGAAATTTAATGAGCATCAAAAGAATTATTCCACCATAGAGAAAGAATTACTGTCGCTTGTTTTAGCCTTGCAACATTTCAGTGTATATGTTTGCACCGCTCAGAAACCATTGACTGTGTATACAGATCATAACCCATTGGTGTTTCTGAGCCGAGTCAAAAACAAGAACAGAAGGCTGTTAAACTGGAGTTTAATTTTGCAAGAGTTCGATCTCATGATAACTCACATTAAAGGCAAAGATAATGTGATTGCTGATTGTCTTACCCGATGTTAAATGGGAAACATGTATCTGTACTAATCTGATAGTCTGTAGTTGTGTAGCATGATAATTATTAACATTACTAACTATGCGCGGTTAACATTTTCTTGGGACAATTTTTTTTTTAGGTGGGAGGTGTTACGGACTCAGTGAAAGTCCCTTTAAGATAGAGAGTGTGTGTGTATGTGTGTGTGGGGCGTGCTTACGTCAATAGAAGATAAAGGACGTAATGACGTTGTTGAAGAAGAAGAAGAAGAGAGAGAGAGAAGGGAGAGAGACACCAGCCTGCTTGTTTTCTCTATCGATGGATGAGAAACAATAACTGTGTTTGCCACTGAAATCCATGTATGGAAGTTGGAAGTAATCCGGTGGAGTTCACTTTGTTGCTGACCTGTAGAAGGAGACAGGTTTTTGTGTGTGGACGACCACGGTTCGGATGCTTTTCGGGGTGAGGAAGTCACTACCGAGTAAACACTGAAGTGTCGTTTGGGTTCCATCGTGGAACATTTGGATTTCGTATGTACTCTCTCTATGTTTTTCTACATCTACATCTTATCTTCAGACAACGGTGGTTGTTGAAGAAGCCCTTGCTCATGATTCACCTTATGGCTTGCGGAACTGAACTTTAAGAACCATTCAGGAACTGGGAGTTTTGGACTTTGTCACACACACACACGAAGAGTTTAGTTTTGTGGTTAACGTTCGAGGTTTAACATTCTTGAATTCTAACATACTAACATTTTTTTTTACTTTTATTTTACGTATTACCATAAGTAGTGATTAATAAAATAGTTTTTAACACTGAATCATGCTCAGTGTGTTTCTTTTGTTGCTGGTTTGTGACACTCAGCTGCCACAGTCCTGCGTTGGGTATCATATAGTACCCAGACGAGCCGAGATGGACTAATTCAAATCGTCCTCCGTTCTGGCGCGTCCCTGGGAGACGATCTAGATAATGGTGAGATTGGGGAGGGGAATGGTGATGTTCCAGGTCACGTACATATTAAGAAGGAGGTTTTGGGTGCCGTGTAAAAGAATAAGATCGAACAGTTCGCAGGTCCTGATGGAACCTGTCCCAGCATAGTGAGGGAGGCAAGGGAGGAGTTTACTCAGGCCATGGCAAAAGTCGTTGCATACTCTTGCACTCGATACGTACGTTTAGATGCTTGATTTATCAGGAGAAGCTGGTTAGGCTGGGACTTTTATACGACAGAGGGTCGGATGCTGTGGTAGCCTTAGATGGGTAGGTATACTCATGAGATAAGGGGGCGTCTGACAGTCCTTTACCTGAGAAGGTATTGGTATTGGTTTTGGTTTATTATTGTCACTTGGAGTAAAAAACTGGCAACATGGGTACAAGGTTAGATTGGAAAATTTAATGTGGATCTGAGGGACAACCTGTTCACACAGCTGGTGGTGAGTATGTGAAATGAGCTGCCAGAAGAGACGGGTACAGTTACAGCGTTTAAAGGGCAGGTACAGGGTTAATATAGCTTTTGGGGGACAGGGACCAAACACAAACAAATGGCACCAGTTCAGAAAGATGTTGGTTGGCACGAACGAGTTAGTTGAACAGTATTTTTCCGAGTTCTGTGCATGCATTTTGAATACTGTTCATTTCCGTGGCTCAAGAGGTTCTGTTGAACTGTGGTCCATCATGATTTCAAGAAAAATCATTTGATGATGATCCAATCTATATCCAATACCTTTTGCGGTACTTTATACCCAGATAGACAATAAACTTTTATTTTAAATTATTGCAAATGCTGAACAGAAGCGGGATAACTATATCTGTTTAGTATCTATAATTAATCTCATCTGTAACGAGCATTAAATATATCTTACTGTTACATCCACCCTGATGAAAACGGCAGATCCATGCAGATATCTTTGGCGTCACAATCAAAAGTGTCTATAAAGGTTAAACACTTGATTCACGGGAGTTGTCTCTCTCCGTCTGAGTAGACGGTGAGTGGAGCGTGGAAAGCTACATCCTTTGCGGCAGCATCTGCACCGGCCTTTACCAGGGAACTGGGATCTTGGCATTCAGTGTCCTCTGTTATATTATTGGCTAACATTTCTCCACATTTCATCTTTTCTCCCCTTATTGCTTTTTCAGTTGTCTTTTGTTGGTTTTAAAAAGCTTTCCAATCCTCTGGCTCCTTGCTAATTTTGCAATATTATATGCCCTCTCTTTTGCTTTTATGCTGTCTCTGACTTCCCTTGCCTCTCGCCCTTTAGAATGCTTTTTATTCTTTGGGATTAACTGACACTATATCTTCCAAATCACTCCCAGAAACTCCTGCCATTGCTGCTCTACAGCCATCCCTGCTGGGGTCCCCTTCCAATCAACTTTGGCCAGCTCCTCTCTCATGCCTCTGTAGTTACCTTTACTCAACTGTAACACCGATACATCTGATCTTAGCTTCTCCCTCTCAAACTGCAGGGTGAATTCTATCATGTTATGATTGCTGCCTGCAAAGGGTTCCTCTACCTTAAGCTCCCTAATCAAATCTGGTTCATTGCACAACACCAAATCCAGAATTGCATTTGCCCCTCGTGGGCTCGACCACAGCTGCTGTAAAAGGTCATCTGCTAGGCATTCTTCAAATTCATTCTCTTGGGATTAGTGCCAACTCGATTTTCCCAATCTACCTGCACAAGGAAATCTCCCATTACCACCGTAACATTGGCCTTTTTACATGCCTTCTCTATCTGCTGTTGTAATTTCTACCCCACATCCTCGTAACGATTTGGAGGCCTGTATATAATTCCCATCAGGGTCTTTTTACGCCTGCAGTTTCTTAAATCTACCAAGAAGAATTCTACATCTTCTGATCCTATGTCACTTCATTCTGAGGATTCAATTTCAATCTTTACCAACAGACCAACCCTACCGCCTCGGCCCACCTGCCTGTCCTTTCAATAGCATGTGTATCATTGGATGTTTAGCTCCCAGTTGTGATCTTCTTTCAGCCACGATTCTGTGATTCCCACAAAGTCGGACCTGCCCATTTCTAACTGCGCTACAAGCTCATCTGCCTTATGTCGCATAGTGCACGCATTCAAACGTAACACCTTCTTCTCAAATTTGTCTCCATGTTGCCTGAAGTTAAATGCTTATCCATTTCTAAACTTTCGGTCGTATTCTTTACTCTAGAGACCTCTCCTGCACTCTCCTTCCCCTTTATTTTATTGGTAATTTTCCAACCTGTTGAACCCATCCCCTACCATTGTTTAAAGCCATATTCCTCACTTCCACCTCCCCATCAGCTCCCACACACCCCCATCGCCCTTCCCTACCATCTCCCCTCCCCCACACAACTCCATCTCCCTCCCCTCTCATACCTCACTCCTCCCACATCCCCCCTCCCACTCTCCTCCACAACCCGCTCACCCTGCCATTCCCCTCCTCTCCACTCCATCCCATCCCACTCCTCTCCTACCCCCAATCCCTCTCCCTCCCGTCTCCCCTCCGCCAGACACTCCATCTCCCTCTCTTCCCATACCGCACCCCTCCAACATCCCCCTCCACTCCCACTCTCCTCCCCAACCCGTTCCCCATCACATTCCCCTCCCCTCCACTCCATACCATCCCACTCCCCTCCCACCCCAATGCCACTCCCCTCCAACTCTCGTGGTTACCCGCAATAGACAAATGACAAGGAGAAGCAGAGGATTACTCAAGAAGTTAAGTTTTTATTTGCAAAGAAAAGTTGTGACAGTCAGACAGTCAGTTACTAGTCACGCTCTGACTACTGCCCTCTCTGACTGCCCCCGAGCAAAGCTCGAGGGCCTTTTTTATACCCTTTTTCTTAGCTTATTTACATTGTTACAATCCGTCATGTTCTATCTTATCTTCACAATTTCGTCCTTCACCATTTACCTCCTTTCACAATTGTCTCCTGGCTCACAACCATTTGTCTTTCGCCACAGTAATTTCCTGACTCAATCGCAGGGTACCTCAATTACTTATGGGTATTGGGGTATTGGTACTAGGCTACAGAACTATGACTCAGTCACAGGGTGCCCCAATTGTATATGGGCATTGGGAGTCCTGGTACTAGGTTGCAGAGTTATCAGTTATAAAACAATACTAGGCTTATTCGCTACGAGAATAATGGTTACAAAACATTACGATGGGCTGCTATAACCTATGACCTCTGAGACTTGCTAGCATCTGGCTTATCAGTTCAAATAAAACTATCAGCTTCAGAACTGCTGCAGAATCATTAGTCGCACTAACCCTAACGACCCTTAGCTACACAATAGATCAATAGTGTCTTCCTCGGAATGTGCTAACCATGGTTTAGTGAATACACTAAATCAAAAGTATCTTCCTAGGAATGTGCTAACTATTTCTTTAATGAGCCATATGCTTCCCGCACTAAGGGTTTCCCGCGCTTGAGCTGAAGAAGAAGGAGGCCCAGCGGCCATCTTAAGGAGATCAGCAGCCATCTTAAGCACAGAGCAGATTATGGATAAAGAAGTATAACCTCTACTTTCTAGATATTCTATACGATCTGCTGAAGAATGGCTACTTCAACTGGACGGTAAATGAAATGCAACAGAGTGAGAAACGTTCCTTCAGGAAGCAGTTCAGGATCGGTTTTCTCAGGTCTGACAAAATACTTTCTGCAATTTGAAGCATCAGATGCTCAGTGTAGACAGTCTGGTCCTCGACTCCACAGAAATTAGCTTCCTTCCTCCTTGTCGTGAGCGGCCATGTCAACACGTGAACAGAACTCATTCAATGAACATTCAAGAAGAAAAACAACGATGATGCTGGAGGAACCCAGCAGGCCAGGCAGCATCCGCAGAGAAAAGCGGGCGGTCAACGGTTCGGGTCAGGATCCTTCCTCAAGACTGACTATCAGAAACGGGGAAGCCCGATATATAGCAGGGAAAAGAAGAAAAGTGGACAAAGGACGGGAGGTGTGGTGAGCAGAGGGTGGTGATAGGTAGATGCAGGTAAGATATAGTGATAGGCAGGTGCGGGGAGGAGGGGAGAGCAGGTCCACCGAGGGCGGGGGTATGTAAAAGGTAAGAAGAGATGGCAAGAAAAACAAAAAGGAAGGTAATAAAGTGAAGAAGAGGAGCAGCATTGTGGGTGAGGAGGTCTGGAGAAGGAGGGAGGGGGAGGATACATAAAAGTCAATATTTCTGCCGTTAGGCTGCAACGTTCCAAGACAAAATGAGGTGCTGTTCCTCCGGATGGCGCTTGCAATTCTCCTGGCAGTGGAGGAGGCCGAGGATTGACACGTCAGTGATAGTGTGGCGGGGGAGGTGAAGTGACTGGCAACGGGGAGATGCAGATCGCGATTACGGACAGAGCGCAGGTGATCTGCGAAACGGTCACCTGATCTGCGTTTGGTCTCACCAACGTAGAGAATGTTACTTTTTCGGCCCTCACCCGCGCTGCTGCCTCACCTCCGCAATTATTACAGTAATCCCTGTTTTTCATTCTGATTTCGAGTACGTGAAGCATTTTTTATTATCAAATATCGCTGTTACATTGAAGAGGAGGTCACTGAGTGTTGGGGAAATTTCAAAGCACATTTTCACGTCTGCCAACTCCTCATTCAGCTTGGAGAGAATGCTAGATTTGAACAACTAAACAATACAGAACCTCATGTGTTTGCCAAGACAGATGTCCGTTCTTACACACACTGTCTGTTGTGGGCCATTCCACACTTCAGGAATTCTAACAGTGACGAAGTGGGAAGTTATTGAGTAAATCTAACCCCTGGGTGTGAATGAGGCCATTGTTCGATGCCAAATACCCAGGCGGTTTAAGCTGCATGACATGGGTTATGAATGGGATGTCCACTGGCGAGTAAAACGCCTCCGCCAGGCAGTTATGGATGAGATCAGTGTTCGGAAGTGCGGAGCGGTCAATGAAATATCGAATGGGTTTGCATGAAACGGTCCTGGGAAGAGGAGTTCTTTGTGCTGATAATAAAGCAAACGGGGAGATAAAGGCACAGATGGCGAGGTAACAGGCTGGTTCGAGGAAGTATCCCAGTGCAAAGTTAACAAAAAAAAAACCCAGTCCTATCGTTCAGAGTAGAAGACAATAAAATAAAAAGACAGTGATTAAAATATTCAATTTGTTGGACAGAATGCTGGGTGTGCAAACGTTCGGAGCAGATTTCAAAACTCGGTACTGGTCGAGGAGCCGGGGTGTGGGAATGAGATATTCGCTGTTTGCTCCATGAGAGGGAAGGAGATGACAG
The DNA here is from genome assembly GCF_009764475.1 of Pristis pectinata. Taxonomy (NCBI): domain Eukaryota; kingdom Metazoa; phylum Chordata; class Chondrichthyes; order Rhinopristiformes; family Pristidae; genus Pristis; species Pristis pectinata. The sequence continues at coordinate 2,794,137 of NC_067445.1, read as the reverse complement.
CAGCAGCTAAGGGATGGTGTGGCCCGGGGCGTGCAAAAATTACCCGGGAATGACATCGCTGGGTGTCTTCCTGTTTACAGACATCCCAATGTCCGGTCACCTCACAGTTGTCATCGTCGGCTTCAGCACAGCACAGAATGAGACAGAAAGTAAGATATAAATGAAGGAAGATGGAGAGAAGGAGAATGGGAAAGAGGGAAAGGGGGAAGGTGAGACAGGAGAGAAAGTCAAACCCGTGATGTGCACAAGAAGTAGTCGGGAGAGAAAATCGCAAATGATACAAGTCGACGGTTATGAACAACATTCGTAGGGCAACGGCCTGCTGAGCACTGAACATCAAAGTGGAGCAGAGAGAGCGCGCGGGACCCCTAACATAGAGGTCGATGGAGCGAAACCATCTGAACCGTTGTCACAGCAGATCCTGAGCTGAATATTTTAAAGAAAGAAGCTGTCACATGACACAATTAGTTTAGCTTAAGTAAAACTCGGATTGCCGTTGAGAATTTCTTTTCATTTACTCATTTTCAGAGTTTCGCAGATATTTCCTTGAAGTGAGGACGTCATCTGCAGTTGTTCTTTCTTGCCTAAACCTGCTGGTGTTGTGGAATCGCACTATCATTGAACAGCCACCCAACACGTCGCATTTAGCACTGCGGACCGAGAAGGAAGGTGAACAGTCAAAGTCCGCACAGAACACAAATATTTCAAGGGAAGTGAGCGATGGCAGGTGTCAGAAGAGGGAATTCAACGTGTTTCAAAGACATATAATTTATATAAAAATGGACATTCAGGGATAAAATGCTGAAATTCCAGCAGGAGGCGCGAGTAAGGCTGTGAAAACTTTGCATCTGTGCAGAAGAAACCGGGACGAAGTTCACGTCAGAATGGAGGGGAAGTGAGGAGAGAGATTCAGCACGACAAATATCGACAGAGAGCGGATGGGGAATGGACTGCCACTCAGTGTGAACACATCATCTGGAACATGTTGGGATGAGTCCCAGTTTGTTGTGGGGATCTGGAGCGGAAACAGGAAGCTGCACTGATCCGATCATTGATTTGTTAGTGACAGGCGAAGAATAGGAATTCCTTCCCGAGTGCATTGACCAGCTCACAGTGAATAATAGTTAATGACTTGCCGAGGGAAACGCTCTGATACACAATGGAGTTGATCAAACCAAATGAATTCAGATTCTGCAGGCGAATTAGAAGCTGTAATAGACCACTCGTTCCTTCGAGTTCTGTGCAGATCGCGTCATCTGAGGAATCGGCGATTTGCAGGAGGGTATGGACCTGCAGTGCCTGATGTATGGGGATTCAAATGCTGCAATCTGTGAAGCCGGGGATGGAACCAAGTGAACTGATTTGAAAGCAGCTCTGCTCACCACTATACCAGCACTGCTATGTGAGATTTGGAAGACCTGACAAAGTTCAGACCCAGACCTGCTTTCTGACGAATCATTTCCCATTTTGTCCCGATTTCGTCCGGTAGATGTCCATATTCTCCAACAGGCTGGAATTCTACGACATCCAATTGTTCATCCGGCAGCATCGGTGAAGAGAGAAACAGAGTTAATGTTTCAGATGGAAGATTCTTGATCTGAAGTGAAGAAGGGAGAGGTTCAGGAGAGATCCAGAACGAAAAGAAATAATCGGAGATAGGCTATCTGATGGTAGACCAGGGAGGAAAGTTGCAGCAAAATAATGGCATTTTGCAGTTCTGTCTGAGCGCAGGAAGCAGCATAAATGCGGACATCGTGTGATAGAATAAAATCATCAGATGTTGAGGGAGGGGCCGACATAAGACTGAAACCAGGAAATTTATTTTTGTGGAAGGAAGCTGATGGTATCGATCATTCCCGCTTCCTCTCCCCAGGCAAGGAGGTAAAGTTCCCAATTTAAGAAAACGATCCCACAGCCGGTCTGTATTTACCGGACATTGAGCAGTGGGAACAAACCGGACAGTCATGATGGAGGCACATTTACAAAGATAGTTTATCAGAGGCTTCCGTTGAGAGGTTTGTGACACATACTTTAAACAGGAGTGAATATTTACCGGAGACTGCATCCCCTCACTGTACTACCAGAGACAGTTTATAGAAATTGATCTCACTGGATGCAGACTTTACTCGGAGATAAATCACGCATATCGACTACTCACTGCAGGAGACACATTTCACGCCCCGATTACAGGGACATTTGTTACTGAGTTCATCACACCTCCGTCACCAACATCCGGCACACTTGTTTGAGATTACGATCCCTCACTGAGAAAGGCAATGTACAGACAAAGACTCGTTACATTGCTGCTAATTTCAACCGACACCATGATTTTTCCTTCCTGTACAGCTAACTCTGAGATTCAGGATGTCTTCAGCGATGCCGCAGCGTACAGGTTGGGATCATATCGAGAGTGAATTTTGCTTCACTCCCAGCCAGACACATTATCAAGACTGCTTCAAGGTCGGAAGACGGTGGGGTACCCGGATTTTAATTTTCATCACATTTAACTTCGGGCCAATATAACTCTTGTCTCTCCATTTCAGTACTACCAACTCGGTCCATTCCTTCCCTCCAATTCTCCGTTCTATGATTATTGACAGTTACACCACAGGTGGGGAACGTGTGAATGAAAGAAACATTATTGTGAACGAGGACGAAGCAGGCGCAATGTCGGCAAGAGCGGAACAGCGGTGCAAGCACAGAGAGGAGGAGTGACTGAGGTGGGCGATGAGAGCAGCGAGAAACAGAGGGAGAAGCATGGAGAGGGATAGTGACAGGGAAGGGATGGCAACAGAGAGAAACAGGAATGCAACAGACGAGCAGCGAGAGGAAAGAAGTGAACGAGATTATGGTGGGGATGAAGCAGTGTGATCTGGAGTAAACAGGGAGAGCGTTTATAGGTTCAGGTGGGGGTGAGTGAAAACAAAGAGGGACAAGGGAGAGGTTCACGTTTGGACAGGGAGAGATCAAGGAGACACATGGTGTGATAACTAAAACAAATATTTTACTGCCTTGACATCGATTCCTTTTTTGTGAGTTAACGAATTTCATCATCCAAACCAGAGGGTATGTGATCCCGTTCTTCAGCTCCGCTCGGAATTTGCTCTGAGTCACGGCGTAAATACACGTGCTGGTTCAGGAACTGAGAATTTGTAGCATGACTGCTGTGGAATCTGCGATATAATGTGGATCAGTGACAGGGTAGTGTTCAATCCGGTTAATTCGCCGATAGAAATCAAACCCCACCAATATTACACACAACAATATGAAACTGCCGGTTGTACTGAAGAGTAAAACGATGGATTTCCTTCGGTTCTCCATCTCTGTGTCCTTGTCATTTTCTCCATTGCTGCGGCCACGGAGCCCCCTGCGGACTATACTGGTGGGTAAAATCCGTCTGACCGTCAGAACATTGAACAGGAAAATCAGGAAGAACGGCATACAAGGTGTTAAAATGCGACGACACATACTGAAGGCGGCCCAGGCAGGGGATACAAAGGAACTAAGTTTCGTGAGACAACCCCAGGAAATATCATCAACTATCATCAAAGGTCCGTATGTAAAATTCTAAGGGACACTCTCTAAACAGCCCAGCACACTCACTGTCCCAACAACCACAGTTGCAGTTCTGTCGGTGCAATATTTCGGTTTCAGCTTCTCACAGAAAATGACCACAAACCGATCAAAGGTGAAGGCGACGGTCAGCCAGACAGAGACCACGGTGATCGCTATCAGCAGGCAGTAAACAAACCTACACACGGGTGTAAGGTAGAGGAATGAACGCCAAAAATATATCAGAACAGTCCACTTCAGCAGGGGATCAGAGATAACGACCCGAAGATCGGCCGCTGCCATTGCCACCAGGTAGCGAGTGACACATTTGGAAAGACCGCACTTTCCTCGCGACAGGATTACAATCGCCACCAAGTTAACCGTGTGACAGAGAAAAGAAAGCAGAGAAATTTTCGCTCAGAAGCGGAGCCACAGCAGCGTATTACGGCAGCAGCTGAAAACGCAAATGCTGTTACTGTATTGAGCAGTGGAAAATAATTTCTGGTGCATTGAATAATCAAGAGAGGGCGCAGTGTTGGTGAGGATGAAGACGGGCTGGATTCCTGTATGTGGGTCATATCTGGGTAAAGACCCACACTTACGAGAGAGCAGGTGACGGGGCTGGGTAACTCCAGCCAGTTAACTGTTTATTCAGATGCTGTAAGGGACGGACAATAAATGTCAGCTTTCCTGGCACTCTGCACCTCATGAATAAAATGGTCAATAGGCGACAAACAGATGTGCTGGAAGAATTCAACCATTCAAGCAGTATCTGCGCATGTACTTTCTCAGGCGTCTGAGAAAATTCGGCTTGTCCACCAGGAATTTCTCTAACTGCCACAGATGATCGATCGAATGTATTCTAAATGGTTGCATCTCAGCCTAGCATGGAAATCTCTCTGCTCTTGTCAGTCCGAATCTGCAGAGCGTGGTTAACACTGCCAAGTCCATCACAGGCTCATCATCTCCTTCCGTCCACTCCATTTTCATGCTGCGTTGCATCAGGAAGGCGAACAGTATTGTCAAGGATTGTCATGGCAATCCCCCTATTTCTCTTCTACCATCTAGGAGAAGATACAGGTACGAAAGCCCAGGCTATCTGATCAAGAACACTGCTGGACATATCAATTCTTTCACACAGCCCTCCAGGTTGTGTTGTAACGTTCTCGATAGCTTAATTCTACCTCTTCCCTTATTTTCCCTTCAGCATTTCTTTCCGCACTACTTCAATTTGCACCACTATGCTTTACAACATACCGCTGTTTTGCGCTTGTCGCCGTAATTACCGTTGCAATTATTATTACCATGTCTACGCTTTACTGTGCCAGCTTCCCGACAACAAGGACGTTCATTGTCAGGCGTATATGACAACAATCTGATCTGACTCTCTGGAAAAATAAACCAGTTAACGTTTCGGGCCTTCCTGAGTTCTGATGAACATAGAACATGGAAGTATGCAGCACAGCAGCAGACCATTGGGCCCACGATATCTGTGCCGAGTGTGATGCCGATCCGAACTTGTCTCATCTACTGCACATCGTCTATTGCCCTCCATCACCTCCAAGCCACGCTCAATGTGCCTGACTAAACACTACTTCAACGTCGTTATTGTAAATGTTTCTACTACTTCCTCCGTAAGCATTCCAGATACCTACAATTTTTTTTTATGTAAAGAAGCTTGCCTTGGAAATCTCCTTCAATCGTTTGCTGTTTCACATTGAAGGTATCCAGTCTGTTTTTTCTACATTGCCGCCATGGGACAGAGACTCTGACGATCTACTCTATTGATTCTTCTCATCATTTTATATTCATCTAACGGGTCGACCCTCTGCCTCCAGAGTAAACAGTATAACGTGCCCAACCTCTCCTTATGGCTAATGCTCTGAATTCCATGCAACATCCCGGTGAGTCAGGCAGTTTTTCTGGAAGGAAAAGGACAGGCGACGTTTCGAATCGAGACCAAAATGAATTTCCAACAGTATCTGTGTGTTGGTACAAATTCCAGCATCTGCGTTCCCTTCTGTCCGCATTCTGGAAAATCCTCATTTGCACGATCTCCAAATCCTCCACATTTTTCATGTAATGCAGTGAACAGAACGGCACATAATATTCCAATGTGACCAATAAAGTGTCGAGTTCTTAAGAAGCATTCTTGATCCGAAACCTTGAATGTGTTTTTTTTTTGTTGTTTCTTGTGTCCACAGACACTGAGTGCTTCCAGTGTTTCGGTTTCAGTTGCAGTTACCAGCAGTTGCACTTCTTATTTTCTTCTATATCTGAAATAATCAAGGTGATTCGCAAGAGAACAGCATTGTCCCGTTCACCAAATGCCCCTTCATTCTCGCTCTATCTTAGCAACAGAACAGCAGAAGGAAGGCCGGATCCCACAGATATAGTGCAGTCCGTGGACCTCATGTCCCGACATTTCCATTCACACGTCTCCATCATTGAGGAGCATGGGCGAGGATTTCAAAAGAAGACAGTAGTTCATTTGAGATGCAGAGCGACCCCTGGTACAGTCATAATTTAATGTATTTCCCAACAGTGACAACCACGTATCACAATTTTCTCTGCTGCAACATTTTATGATTGGGACGGGAATACTCCTCTTGGACTGCTGGCGATATTTCGGCTTCGAAATCATTTTCAATCTCTGAATACAAAGTTCCTGTTAATGCATAACATGAAACTCCTCAAAAGTTATGTCTGTGTTAATAGATGCCGGTAGTGTGATTCCCGCTCCTCACCCAACACCCGCTCCCACTACAATAACGCACAGTAATCCAGTGTCAATGCACCTACTGTGGAAGCAGTAATGGTGCAGTTGTTCCAAGACGAACAGAGTGAGACTACTACATCATTTTATTGAAATGCTGCAATTGAACAGGTCGCCGTGGAAACAAACAGCGAGAAAAAGATTTCATTGCATTGAATTTAAATGTCAATTTCTACCAACTGCAGCTGAGGCAGCGGCTTACCGGGAATTCCAACCGATGAAATGACAGGATAGTAAATGTCTTCTATCCTGAAGATAACTGGATATCCCATTTCATTGAGAAGTTGCGACTTCTGTTTCTCCGGAATCCACAGCTTCGGCGAACACTGAGCTGATGTACTCCAATGAGCTCTGATTTATAGAGGGTATCAGTCTCCAGTCACACGGTTATACCCCCCACCATCGCTTCGTTAGAGTCACGTTAAGGAACACATCACATCAACACCATTGTCCCTAGTGTGTTTATTTTTGGGAATTCAACACAGACAGCTCAATCTCTTTCGCATTACTTCAGTCAGATCTCTGTCGGCAATGAGAACAAAAGCTGTCGTTACACAAGACTGGTTAAAATCAATGAGCGCCTCAACTTACAGCTTTTGAAGTGTTGCCTTGGCAAATGGCCCTATTGTTGACATTTTTCGGCCTGAACCTTTCACTGTGTTTCTCTTTGCACAAATGCTCCCCGAACCTCAGAATTTTCTTGTGTACTTTGCTCTCACTCCTGCTGTTTCATCAACAAATGGAACTCATTTCCCTGCAGAATGTACAGAATCCATGGACACACTCAAACCGCTCTCAGTCTGCTCCCGTAGTTTTACTGTTAAAGCTATTCAGTTCATTCCGTTTTCCCGTCAACCCGCTCTTAGCTGCTCACCCAACCATTTCCTCACGTATGTTCCACCAGATATAATATATCGCCGTCTATATCCACACACCATCGGTTCAGTTCTCCATTAGCCCCGTCCTCCTTCACTGATGTGATTAGATTTCACTCCTACGCAGAAAAAATGTTTATTTTAGATCCCTGGTGTTCAGTATGTCCGCAGCCTCCACCTTCTCTTGAACCGTCTTCTCTAACAGTGCAGCAGGCACACAGTGATCGTACCATACACCGGACACTGGACCTTTGATGGAGCGGCACATCGTTGCCCATCTGATCTAAACAGTTGTGCATTTGCTGAACTGTATGTTCCTTACACTTTTGGACCAAGGAGATAAAACGTCTTTGATAAGGTCACCTGGAGCCATGGGGTGCTTCGTATTGGGTAACACGGGTGCCTTGAAGTTAAAATACCAGGTGTGTGCAACTGTGGGTGGCGATGCGAGATCACAAGCCTGTGGACGTGACAACCCTTGAACCCATGCCAGCCCAGCCCTGAACTCCTGCTGCACATTCAGCCTGGTACATCGAGTCACATGTTCTCACTGTGGTCACTGATCCTCGACTGCACTGGGCAGTGATGGTCTGATGGATGACAGTGGGCAGACCTTCAGTGCAGACACAAGACAGTGGATATTGACATCTGGAGCAACAGAACATGTAGGAGTTCAGGTCAGACAGCATCTGTGGGAGGAGTGGACGGTCACATTTTCGGATGGAGACCTTCATCTGGAGAATAAGTACAACTCAGTGAAGCAAGTAACACCAGTAATATCACGGACGTGCGTTAAACTGACAGTCCTGATAAAACTAAGTCAAGAGCAAAATACTGCAGATGTAAAAATCTAAAATAAAGCCAGAACCTGGAATACTCACAGGATAGTTGAATGATCAAGAGCACAGTCGGTTCCTGTCCTTGAACAGAACTGAAGCAGTGGACAATATCATCCATCTCCCTCTCTGTTTCCTGCCTTATCAGAGATTTTCCATTTTCTGCTCTCATTCTGTATCAGAATGACAGGAAAATTACCCCAGGAATAAGTACCAGCTGTGAATACTCCCGTGAAAGGCCAACGATTCTTAATTTCACAGTGACAAGGAACTGGACATCGATACTTTTGTGATGTCGAACAGGATATCACTGGCCCAGTGATACAATGGAGAGACTGTACGTGAAACACTGGGCACAGAGCTCAAGGATGTTCGTGCATTAGAAGTTCAGGGAAGGATGACAACACTCATACCTGGGAGATGGATATTGTTAGGGAACATTGTACTTTACTTGTAGGCACTGGGGTCAAGAACAAGTTTCCTGAGTTTAAATAAATATTGGCCATCAAACATGACAACCCTCGGGCTAATACTGACAACAGGCTACAGTGCAAAGGCCCAGAATGTGAATAATGCTCTAAAAACTGACTTTGAATTTACTTTGGTGTCAGCCTTTAATCCCAAAAAATATGAACAACGTCATATCAGTATTCAAGTACAACCGGCCGAAACGAATGACCGCCTTGGCTAAACAAAGAACAATGCGTAAACACCAACTTCCGTCTCTGCATTTTGAGGGAATCTGAGCCACATTTCATACAGTGGATATGAGGAAACGTTTATGAATTCAGCTCATGGAACTTCTCAGTATCTCTGGATGAGAAATAAGTCAGACACTTGCAGCAACACAGCTCCAGTCCCTGGTCATTCTCGGCCTTGAAACCAACACGAAGTGGTCATCACTTTAGCGACAAGAGGGTGTGGGAAATTCATTGAAAAATTGCAAGGCCCCTGAACAGGATTGAACCAAATATAAACAGAGAGAGGTCACAACACATCGATCACTTCAGGGAACAGAGATGGGAATTACAGCACAATTTAGACCCAAAGCCACAGGCACCATAATCTACTTGGCCTCTTTCGAGACCAGCGAATGATGATGTTTCAGTGATGGCAGGATGGAGGTTCAATCACACACCTTCACACAATTCCCTTCAAATTCCTCTTCCACAGGTCCATCCTAATCCAATAGATGACCTCCCAAACCAGCACACCCCACGCCCAGCTCCTGCCAATCAATAAGCAGCACTGTTCATTCAACATCCACCCTCCTTCTCAGAAAGGGGATATTTCACCTGAACACCAAAATCCAACCAAAGGATGTGGTGGATAAAGGCAAGTGACAGTGGACTGCGAGATGAAGATGTGGGCCAGATCAAAGTGGCAGTTACATGTGTAGCCAAAGATGAAGTACAGGAACAGCAGACAATCTTACTGCCTGCAGTCTAACATCTCATGCAGCCCCCATGGACGTAATACAGTCTGTACTACAAATAGAAGGAGCGAGTTTTCACATACTTACAAAAGCAAGTGGAGCCGGCAACCAGTACAAGCTGTCAACATCTTGGAAACCTTTGTTCCCAATGAATCCCTTGGTCTCGAATTGCCTCACCTTTATACGCTGCAGGAAGCATAACTGCCCGTAAATTTAGGCCTAACCAACCCCAAGCCTGAAGGGATTTTTAGTACGAATCAAACTTCAGACCATCCACAACTGTGGAAGTGAAATGGGTTAGGGTTAATGCAAGATCAGTACCATAGGTAACAGGGTCACAAAGCTGACCGTAATACACCAAAGGATGTTGTGTGAAGAACAAACATTAATCTGTGCAATTCAATGATAAGCACTTTGCCACACTCCAAGTTTTGCTTTTCCCTTCAAACCCAGAAAACCACTCCCTAAACACAAACAAACCATTCAGTGTCAGTAACTGCTGAACCCGACGTCTGTACAAAAATAAAAGTCACTTCACTGATGTCTGCCGACCGATGTTCTGTACTCAGGAACCACTTCCATCTTCGATCAACTTCAGTTTCCCATGGACATCCATGGACTGACACATTCTAATTCAGCTGATATTTCCAAGCTAAAGTCACTCAAATGGTCACACTGCATGACGAGGGGAAAGCATTCATTTGTATCCTAGTATTATTCAAATGTTCTCTATGTTGCGTTGAATCGTGGTAACAATTGTCGGGTTCATTTTGCATCAGTCAGAAGATCCATCCAAGCAGTTTGTTATTCACCCTTGCGATTCTCCACTGGGTGCAGTTTGATAAGATCCAGCAGAGGTTGTTTGGGTGAACCTGTTTGAAGCGAAGGGATAGAATGGCAAGTGGAGACTTTTAAGAGTGTGATATCAAGTGTCCGGGAGCAGTATGTAAGGTTAAAACTGGCAAGTTCAGGGAACCCTGGTTGACGAGATATATTGAGGTTCTGCTCATGAGAACGGTGGAAACATGCATTGGGTTCAGGAGGTCTGGTTCGATCGAATCCCTTGATGACTATGAGAAGATTTATGATAAACCTAAGAGTGAAATTAAGAGGGCAAAGAGAGGGTATCAGATGGATAGGGCAGTTATGTTTAAGGAACATTCCAAGAGGTTCACCAGCTATATGGGCAAAGTGTGGCTCGGGAGAGAGTCGGTCCCCTCAGCGATAAGGAAGACCCTTGAAAGCCTTGATGGGCAGAGGGTTCGTGTGGTGCAAATTATTAGCTTTCTCAAAGTGGCTTCAAAGTTTGATTGGGCGTATAAGAAGGCGGATTTCATGGTTGCGTCTATTACTCAAGGCACTGAGTTCAACAGACAGCAATTCATGTGCCACGGTATGAAACTCTTGTTAGCCCGCATCTGGAGTATTGCACCCAGTTCTGGTCGCAACGTTACAGGAATGATATGGAGGTTTGAAGAAGGTGCCGAAGTTCCAGGATGTTGCTTAGATTGGAGAGCATTGCTGTTTGAGGAAGTAGGACAAATTTAGGTTGTTGTATCTGGACCGTCGGACGATGAGGGGAGAACTGACAGAAATTTATAAGATGACGAGAGGTATAGATAGAGGAGACAGCCGGCATCTATTTTTCCAGGGTCGGCGCGTCAAATACCGAGTACGTGCCTTCAAGGTGAGAGGTGGTAAATTCAAAAGAGATAGGCGGTGCAGTTTTTTTTTGACCCCGAGAGTGCTGGGTGCCTGGATTGCCATCCCACGTTTGGCGCTGGAGGGAAATACGATTGGAGCACATAGATGTACAGAGACTGGAGGCTTACAGACATTATGTAGCAGAAAGTATTAGTTCATTTAAGCATCGATAACGTGATTAATTAGTCTGCCACAACATCGTGGGGCGAAGGGTCTGTTCCTGCGCTGTACCTTGTTTTAAAAAACAGTTCTCTGCATCCGTGACCTACAACCTCAACCAGCGTGACTTAATTCTGCCAAGAAGAACGAACTACAGATAATTCAAAGTAAAAGTCGAGTTTATTCTCAGATACACATGTACACGGAAGCACGTGCAATGAAAAACGTACTTGCAGACGCATCACAGGCACATTGCGTTACCTAAGTATCATTCTCGAGCAACACAAGTCAAAATAAATTATACACAACTTGTGCCTGGAAAAAAATCACATTCAGAACAAAACAAAGTCACAGCGTTGAGACGGAATTCCTTCCGGTTCACAATTCCCGGCCGGATTCTGCCAGTTCCCCACCCCCCCCCCCCCCCCCCCCGTGATTTGGGAGTGGCAGATATCGAGTTGGTTCAGTCGTGGAAAGCTGCGCGGATTTCTCCGCTCCTCTCCGAGCTGAGCGCATCTTACAATGATAGTGAGGGGAGATTTCACTACCTCCTTCAGCTGCTCCCTGAACTTAGTCTGGGTCACCGCGTAAAGAGCCGCGTTTGTGCAGCAGCTCAGGAGCTGCAGCATGAAGCTCAGTTCCTTTAAGGTACCAGGTGGACGCCCAGACGCTGCAATGTAATGCAATCGGAACCACACATCATTCACCGTAAACATCGCCCACAGCAGGATGAAATTCCCCGACACAACCAGCAGTAAAATCAGGGATTTCCTGCGGCTCTCCATCTCCGGGTCTCTGGGATTCTTCCCACTGCTGGGACCCCGGAGTCTCCTGCGGGCTCTGCTCGCCACTAAAACGTGTCTGATGGTCAAAACATTGAGCAGGAGAATATGGACAAATGGGAGCACAGGCGTGAGGAGGTGATGGAGGAACTCGACTGCGGTCCAAACCACTGACAACAGAATACCTTCTCTTTCCCAGCAAAACCAAGGGAAATTAGAAAGCTGGTAGTAACCTGAGAGCATGAAATACCAGAAAATGTTCTTTAAACAGCTCAGCCCGGTCACCGTCCCCATAACCACAGCCGCCGTTCTCTCGGTGCAATACTTTGCTTTCAGCTTCTGACAGCAAATGGCCACAAATCGATCAAAGGTGAAAGTGACAGTGAACCAGACAGAACAGTCGGTGGCTGCGTAAAGCAGGACGGCGTGGATATTACACACGCGGATGTACCTCAGGAAACCGAACGCGTTCCAGTAAACAATGGGAATCTGCCTTAGTATCAGGTCGAGGACAACGACCAGTAGATCGGCCGTTGCCATGGCCACCAGGTAGAGAGTGACGCCTTTGGAGAGACCGCACTTTCCCCGCGACAGGACCACAATCGTCAGCACGTTCACTGTGAGGAGGGAAATAAACACAAACATGACAACGGGCTGGGAGCAACGTCAGCAGATTCACAGAGAGGGGAATGGCATATAGAAAATTGTTCTTGGATTCAGAGTTAGAGGTGGTCGTGCAGACACCGCGGTTGTCTGCTGGAGACGGGGATTGTAGATCAGTGAAATCAACCAGTAACTGGAAAATAATCGCACCACCTCGACCAGCAGACAGGTGAGACGCAGTGGTTCTATGGTCAAGTAAAGATGTCACACGAATGAACAATTAATTCGGTGTTCCTGTTAATAAACATCAAAGTCCTCCTCATCTGAGCTTCGGTTATGGGAGAGGTAATACATTGGGCTTGTCATTATGCGGAATCAGCAGGGGTTCCTGATCCTGATCGTTGCTCAATGTTATGTGAGAGCTCCGCTTATTATTTTGTGCTGACCCGGGGTCAGTGTGGGTTGGAGACCCGCTCACTCTTACTGCTCTTTATGCAGCGACATTAATTTAGTTGTTGCTGAATCTGCCCACGTTTGTCCCTCCATTTATTACCATGTGAGCCAGCGTCAGTGTGTCGGGGCCGCCACCTACTAGTGGTTGGGAAGACTGTGGTGAAATTTAACGAGGTCCCCGGCGGAGCAGTTTGATTCAGCCGCACGTGGTGCCCGGAAGGGGGATGGAGTCGATGGAAAACTGCCAGAGGCTTTAGATTGAAATTACACCATGATGAATACAAAAATATCATTTACTGATTGCCGCAGATATTTCCGATAGCTGGGATCACCAGACACGGAAGCCCCGAGGACAGCGTGAATTACAGGAACTGCAGTACAGAAAGCAATGGTTCATCGAACAAATAAATGACGTGTCAGCAATATCACGATATAAACGAGAAGCGAAGGATAAACAACATGGAGATTAAGGCTGTTCAAGGTGTTGAACCCCGCACACGGACGGTCTATCTATGATATCTGCCTCAACTCAGTGAGTGAGGTTGTCCCGCTTTATTAACAGGAACACTTAATGAACACTGCACCCACCAGACCCCTTTACCCGACCACGTGACCACTGCTTCTCACCAGTTTTTGGTCGAGTCGTCGGACAGGGTCTTACCTGGAACAGCAACAAGAGCGAGGATGGGATAGTAGACGGGCTGAAGAGTCCAGAGTAAATAACGGATCCGGAGGTCCACTGTCAGCCAAGGAGATCCCGAAAAGATGTTGGTAGCATTTTGGAAGACACCCTTCCCCATCGCCATAACATCCAACTCTCCTGTCTCCCGATCACGACCCATTCCACTAAATCCTCACTTCACTGTTCCGAGATCCCAATCGGACACTGAGACTTCATTGAAAACAACATTTGTTTTATAATCAGTCGGGTTACCCCTCGTGACACAATTGGGCTCCGTGCAGACTGACGTTAATTACACTCACTGAACAAACATCTACGGTTAACCCCTTTGTATCCGGATGGTTTGAGCAACATGTAAAAATACCTGGATAATGGGGTGTTGATGTACTCACCCACCCCGGAAATTCTCTTTACTCCTCCCTCCCATCTGGCGGAAGATATAAATGCATGAAAGCTGGTACCACTAAGCTTAAGGCCAGCTTCTATACCGCTCTAATAAGACAATTCAGCGGTCCCCTAGTACGATAATATTGCCTCTCCACCTCATAATCTACCTCGTTATGACCCTGTGTCATGATCTGTAGCAACGTCATTCAGTTTCCAATGTACCTCTGTACATGTGACAATAAGAACCCAATTTACCAATTCACCAGTATCCAGTGAGATGGACCGATAGGGTCAGAGAGCTACCTGCAGGGCTGCTGGTGTCCTGACGTGTGATCCGTAATTCTATGGACTTTGAACAGTTCACCGCCATATATGCATCAACCTCAAACTTACAGATCGTTTTAGGCTGGGTGCTAAACAGTGGCAGCGTGACATGGTGCGAAATATTCTGTGAATAACGCTATTCTTTCATCCAGACAGATGTACACCCAACCCCAGATCAGAAACCATATGATGTTAATAAACAGAAATGATTACTGAGGAGAATTGGACTGTGTGCGAGGGGTGAGGTGAACATAAATCATTGGGCACCACAGATTTATTCAATATGTATTGTGCACAAATTAAACAACACAATCTGTACTGTCTCTCAAAGTCAAATCAAAGTCGAGGTATTTTCACGCGCACAAGTACATGGTTGCAGAGGTGCAATGATGAACATACTTGCAGCAACATCACAGGCACACAGCATGAGATAAGCAGTATTCACAAGAAAAGCATACATTATAAAGTGGACTCATTGTTTACAGGAAAGAAAACAATTAGAACAAAGAAAAAGTAAATTCACTTTTGTGTTGCAAAGCTGCAGTAAATAGGGTTCCTCTCAGGAGTGAGGTGAACAGGAATAATTGTGGGATTTCAGGCCCGATTTATTGGCACCACGGTTTTATTAAATACATGGTGTGTATAAATCAAACAATAGAATCTGTGCCTGATGTGTGTTCTTTAAACATCATGTGCTTCTCTATCTATTTGAATAATTGCATTGTACTGTGTAAATCTGCCTGCTTTATTTAATGTTTTACTTTTGTGACTGGTGTTATTGTGCACGTATAGTTTTGATATAACTTGGGACAAATTTTAATACTCATTAATTTAATGGTTAAATCTCCTGCCGGATTACATTTCGGATTTACATGATCCTTCTCGAGACGGGGCAACACTCGATCTCCTCTCTAGAAATGAGGCTGGGCAAATGGATGACGAGTCAGTGGGGGAGAACTTTGGTCCCAGAAGCCCACAGGTCAAAGCCCCAAATTGGAGCAAACGAACTTTGATGACATTTTGGAGCAGGATGTGCAGTTGAAATTGGCATCAGTGTCGGTACAGACTTAGTGCGCCCTGCGGCCTGTTCCTGTGCTACACTGTGAAAAGTGAACTATAACCCTGACGTCGCCACAAAGTACAATCGTGTCTCAGACCCACTGACGTCTTGAAACAGGCAGGACGCCGTAGAACGGTGAATCATCCCAAATTGGTTCAGTAACTCTGCCTCAAAATCCCACAAAAAGACATCTGGTATTTCAGAATCATTTAAAAAAACCAACAGAGAGCCCGATTTAACAGGAGCATAAAATAATACTGCTGGGCTGATACAGAAAACAGCACAAAACAATTCATCGGCACAGAAAGAAAACAGGGCGATTCAGCAAGACTTAGCCTCTGAAATCTCATCAAATAAATGAACCTCCAAGGAATAAAGTCCTAACTTGTCCAACTCTAACAATTCCTGACAACATTCTCCTAAAGTTTGTCTGCATTCTTTCCAGTTTAGTAAAATCTTCCCAACTGAAAGGTGACCAAAACTGAACACAACACTTCAAGTGCGGCCTTACCAGGGTCCGGTACAACCGCGCCATGACCTGCCAATTTATTACTCAATCCCCTGATTTATGAAGGCCAGATGCCAAAAGACATCTTCACCTCCCTGCCCTCCTGTGACTCCACATTCTGCAAAACATGCACTTGCACGCTAAGGTCCCACTGTACTTTCACACTCTCCAGGGCTCTGCCGTTCACTCTAGATATGCTACTTGATTGGAATTTCCAAATGCAACGTTTTGCACTTATTCGAATTAAGCTCCACTTGCCATTTTCCTTCGCACTTACTCAGCTGATCAAGGTCCTCCTGTAATTTTCGATAACCGTCTTCATCGTCCACTATTCCTTCTAATTTCGTGTCATATTCAGACTTGGTAACCATGCCTTGCACATTTTCATACAAATCGTTGCAATAGATGACACACAACAATGGGCTGAGCACCGACCCCTGGGGCACATCATTGGTCACGGGCCTCAAGTCCGAGACTCCACCTTCCACCATCACCCGCTTCTTTACACCATCAAGCGAATTGTGCATCCAATTATCCAGTTATGTCTGCATTCCATGCGATCCAACCTTCCACAGCAGCCTGCCATGTGGCACCTCATCAAAGGCCTTACTGAAGTCCAAATAAACCACGTCTACCGCTCTGTCCTCATCCACTTTCTTAGTCACATTATCAGAAACTCAAACTCAATCAATTTCTTAAGACATGATCTCTCGCGCAGAAAGCCGTGCTAATTGTCCCTAATCAGCCTCTCTCTTCCCTCATGTACGAATGCCTTATCACTCAGAATCATCTGCAGTAATGTACCTAGCACATATGTTAAACTTACTGGTCTATAGATCCCAGACTTTATTTGCCGCCCTTCTTCAATGAAGGCACAACATTCGTGACCCGCTATTCTAACGGCAACTTACACGTGGCTAACGATGATGCAAATATCTCAGCCAGTGCGCACTCAATTTCTTCTCTTGCCTCCCAGAATGTTCTTGGATATATCTAGTGAGGCCCTGGCGGTTTTCTACCTTCATACCTCTTAAGACATCGAGCACATCCTCTCCTGTAATGTGGACTATCCCAAGGCGGCCCGATTTACGCCTCCTCGTTCCGAAGTGTTCATGACTTCATCCACGTTAAAAAGGATAAATACTCACTAAGGACTACACCCATCTCCTGGCATATCCACACATAGTTGTCCACTGTGGTCTTTGAGGTGCCCTATTCTCTCTCTAGTTACTCGTTTTTTCCTTAGCACACCAAAACGATTGGCTTGCATCTTTCCAAATCTTCTCTGCCAAAGCTATCTCAGACCACATTTTACACTCCTGATTTCGTTATTGAGTACTCTCCTGCATCCACTTTACTCCTCCTGCGATTCTTCTGATCCCAGGTGCCTGTACTCGAAACATGCCTCCTTCTTTTTCCTGGCCAGGGCCTCAATCTCTCACATATGGAAGCCTCTCACGTCTCTGTAGTCACTTTCCCCGCAAACAACCGACTCGAATCATCCTTTGCAAGCTCCTGTCTCAACCATCCAAAGTTCGTATTGCCCCAATTTAGAACTTGCTGGGGACCAGATCTGTTCCTTTACATAACGTGTTTATAACTGATTGAATTATGTTTACTGGAGACAAACTGCTTCCCCACTGTCACCTCATTCAACTGCCCCGCCCTATTACCCACGAATCAGTCGAACATTTTCGTCTCCCTCTAGTGCCATCTATGTATTGCTCAAAGGAACTTCTTTGAACGCAATGTGTTATTCCACCCCACCTGAGCCCTTAGCACTGTCGCGGCCACAATCTTTGTTCGTAAAGTTAAAATCCCGACTATGATGAACCTGTTATTCTTGCGACTCTGCACAAGCTCCCTGCATATTTTTTCATTTAATTCCCGTTGATTATTTGGGGGAGGACAGCACAATACCAGCAATGTGATCATCCCTTTCTTATTTCTCGGTTCCAACCATAAAGCCTCACTGGATGATCCTTCAGTAATTTCATCTCTGACTGCTGCCGTGACATTCTGCTTAATCCAAAATTCAACTCGCACTCCGCTTTCCCCCGCCTCTGTCCCACCTAAAGTACCTGTACCCCAGAACGTTCAGCTGCCAGTCCTGTCCGTCCCTCGCCTGGTTTCTGTAATGACGATAATATCCCAGTCCCACGTGGCGTTCCAATTCGCAAGTTCATCTAATTTTCCTGTCCGACCCCTCTCATTGAACTACATGCAATTTCATGCAATTGTCTTTCTTTACTCCCGGCCAGTCATGTCCATTCAACTTGTCATCACTGACTTCTGCATCACTCTCCAGTAACCCATGTGCCTCCTCGATGGTCGGGATCCCACCCTATTCAAACTTATTTAAGCCCACCCTCGTAGAACTAGCAAATCTGCCTGCTACATAGGTTAGGCAGTCAGTCCCCTTTTTCCCCCAGGGTAGAAATGTCAGCAACTGGTGGGCACAGCATAAACATGAGAGAGGCTGTCAGTATTGGTATTGGTCTATTTTGATTGCCGCTTTTACCTAAGTACAGTGCCAAATTGTCTTGAGTTCCATTCGCACAGTTAAATTATTTACACTGTTACGGACTCGGTGAATGTCCCTTTAAGGTAGAGTAGTTGTGAGTGTGTGTGTGTGTGTGTGTGTGTGTGTGTGTGTGTGTGTGTGGCGTGCTTACATCAACAGAAGATAAAGGACGTAATAACGTTGTTGAATAACTCAATCGAAGTCAGTCAGATAGAGAGAGAGAGAGAGAGAGAGACAGAGAGACAGAGAGAGAAGGGATAGAGACACCAGCCTGCTAGTTTCTCTATCGATCGATTGGAACCAATAACTGTGTCTGTCATTGCAATCTACGTATGGAAATTGGGAGTAATCCGGTGGAGTTCGCTTTGTTGCTGACCTGTAGAAGGAAACAGGTATTTGTGTCGACGACCACGAGTCGGATGTTTTTCGGGGTGAGTAAATCACTACCGAGTAAACACTGAGGTGTGGTTTGGGTTTCATCGTGGAACATATGGATTTCGTAATTACTCTCTCAATGTTCTCTCTACATCTACGTCTTATCTTCGACAACGGTGGTTGTTGAAGAAGCCTTTGCTCATGTTTCACCTTATGGCTTGCTGAACTGAACTTCAAGAACCATTCCTGGACTTGGAGTTTGGGACTTTGCCACACACACACGAAGAGTTTAGTTTTGGGGTTAATGTTAACCCCAAAACATTTTTCGTATTATCATAAGTGGTGATTAATAAAATAGTTTTTAACACTGAATCATGACTCAGTGTGTTTCTTTAGTTGCTGGTTTGTAACACATAGCATCCTAAATCAAGAGTAAACTTATTTATTCAACAGGAAGCCCATGTGCGTGTCGCGATAATTCATTCAATGAGGTAAATTTATACACACAGTAAATACAGAGAGAGTCTACATACGTGGTTATAGAGCATATCAACAAACAGAAGCCTGCAGCTAACGACTGGAATGGAAATTTCAAGGTCTCTAGGGGAACAATGCGGCGAGAAGAAGGGAAGATTTTGTTGGACGTTGTGACTATGATCGGAGGGATAACCCCGGAACCAAGTGCGGACCGTCCATCAAAGGTCCAGTGTCCGGTGTATGGAACGATCACTGTGTGTCTGCTGCACTGTTAAAGAAGACGGTTCAAGAGAAGGTGGAGGCTGCGGACATACTGAACACCAGGGATCTAAAATAAACATTAGCTCTAGGTAGGAGTGAAAACTAATCACATCAGTGAAGGAGGACCGGGCTAATGGAGAACTGAACCGATGGTGTGTGGATATATACGGCGATATATTATATCTGGTGGAACATACGTGAGGAAATGCTTGGGTGAGCAGCCAAGAGCGGGTTGACGGGAACACGGAATGAACTGAATAGCTTTAACAGTAAAACTACGGGAGCAGACTGAGAGCGGTTTGAATGTGTCCATGGATTCTGTACATTCTGAAGGGAAATGAGTTCCATTTGTTGATGAAACAGCAGGAGTGAGAGCAAAGTACACAAGAAAATTCTGAGGTTCGGGGAGCATTTGTGCAAAGAGAAACACAGTGAAAGGTTCAGGCCGAAAAATGTCAACAATAGGGCCATTTGCCAAGGCAACACTTCAAAAGCTGTAAGTTGAGGCGCTCATTGATTTTAACCAGTCTTGTGTAACGACAGCTTTTGTTCTCATTGCCGACAGAGATCTGACTGAAGTAATGCGAAGGAGATTGAGCTGTTTGTGTTGAATTCCCAAAAAATAAACACACTAGGGACAATGGTGTTGATGTGATGTGTTCCTTAACGTGACTCTAACGAAGCGATGGTGGGGGGTATAACCGTGTCACTGGAGACTGATACCCTCTATAAATCAGAGCTCATTGGAGTACATCAGCTCAGTGTTCGCCGAAGCTGTGGATTCCGGAGAAACAGAAGTCGCAACTTCTCAATGAAATGGGATATCCAGTTATCTTCAGGATAGAAGACATTTACTATCCTGTCATTTCATCGGTTGGAATTCCCGGTAAGCCGCCGCCTCAGCTGCAGTTCGTAGAAATTGACATTTAAATTCAATGCAATGAAATGTTTTTCTCGCTGTTTGTTTCCACGGTGACCTGTTCAATTGCAGCATTTTAATAAAATGATGTAGTAGTCTCACTCTTTTCGTCTTGGAACAACTACACCATGACTGTTTCCACCGTATGTGCATTGATACCGGATTACTGTGTGTTATTGTAGTGGGAGCAGGTGTTGGGTGAGGAGAGGGAATCACACTATTGGCTTTGCTTAGCACAGACGCAACTATGAAGAGTTTCATGTTATGCATTAACAGGACATTTGTATTCAGTGATTGAAAATGAGTTCGAAGGCGAAATATCGCCAGGAGTCCAAGAAGAGTATTTCCGTCCCAATAATAAAATGTTGCAGCAGAGAAAACTGTGATACGTGGTTGTCACTGTTGGGAAATACATTCCATTATGTCTACACCAGGGGTCGCTCTGCATCTCAAATGAACTGCTGTCTTCTTTTCAAATACTCGCCCATGCCCCTCTGTGATGGACTCGGTGTGAATGGAAATGTCGGGACATGAGGTTCACGGACTGCTCTATATCTGTGGTATCCGGCCTTCCTTCTGTTCTGTTGCTAAGATAGAGCGAGTATGAAGGGGCATTTGGTGAATGGAACAATGCTGCTCTCTTGCAAATCACTTTGTTTATTTCAGATATAGGAAAGAAAATAGAAGTGCAGCTGCTGGAAACTGCAATGAAAACACAAGCACTAGAAGCACTCAGCCAGTCAAGCAATGTCTGTCGACACAAAGAACAACAAAAAATTTCAAGGTTTCGGATCAAGAATGTGTCTTAAGAACTGGACACTTCATTTGGTCACATTGGAATATTATGTGTCGTTCTGTTCACTGCATTACATGAAAAATGTGGAGGATTTGGAGATCGTGCAAAAGAGTTTTACCAGAATGCTGACAGAAGGGAACGCAGATGCTGGAATTTGTACCAACTCACAGATACTGGTGGAAATTCATTTTGGTCTCGATTCGAAACGTCGCCTGTCCTTTTCCTTCCAGAAAAAACTGCCTGACTCTCCGGTATGTTGCATGGAATTCAGAACATTAGCCATAAGGAGAGGTTGGGCACATTATACTGTTTACTCTGGAGGTAGAGGGTCGACCTGTTAGATGAAGATAAAATGATGGGAAGAATCAATAGAGTAGATGGTCAGAGTCTCTGTCCCATGTTGGCAACGTAGAAAAACGAAGAGGATAGCTTCAAGGTGAAACAGCGAACCATTAAAGGAGATTTACAAAGCGAGTTTCTTTCCACAAAAAATTGTAGGTGTCTGGAATGTGTGCCGGGAAAGTAGTACACAGATTTACAATAACAACGTTTCTGTGCTGTTTAGACAGGCACATAAGCAGGGATTGGGAGTGCTGGAGGGCAATAGACGATGTGCAACAGATGAGAAAAATTCGGATTAGCATCATACTCGCCACAGATATCGTGGGCCCAAGGGTCTGCTGCTGTACTGTAGTCTTCCATGTTCTATGTTCATCAGAACTCAGGAAGGCCCGAAACGTTAACTGGTTTATTTCACCAGAGACTCAGATCAGATTGTTGTCGTATACGCCTGGCAATGTATGTCCTTGCTGGCGGGAAGCTCGCACGGTAAAGAACAGACATGGTAATAACAATTGCAATAGTAATTACGGCGACAAGCGCAAAACAGCGCTATGTTGTACAGTACCGTGGTGCAAATTGAAGTAATGCTGAAGGTAAAATATCGTAAGAGGTAGAATTAAGCTATCGAGAACGTGAGAACACGACCTGGAGGGCGATGTGAATGAATTGATATGTCCATTAGCGGGAAGTATGCTGTTCTTGATCAGATTTCCTGGACTTTCATTCCTGTATCTTCTCCTAGATGGTAGAAGAGAAATAAGGGAATTGTCACGACAATCCTTGACAATACTGTTCGCCTTCCTGATGCAACGCACCATGAACATGGAGTGGACGGAAGGAAATGATGAGCCTGTGATGGAATTGGCAGTGTTAACCACGCTCTGCAGATTCGGACTGACTAGAGCAGAGAGATTTCCATGCTAGGCTGAGATGCAACCATTTCGAAGACATTCGATCGAGCATCTGTGGCTGTTCGAGAAATTTCTGGTGGACAAGCCGATATTTTTTCAGACGCCTGAGAAAGTACATGAGCAGATACTGATTGAATGGTTGAATTCTTCCAGCACATCTGTTTGTCGCCTATTGACCATTTTATTCATGAGGTGCACAGTGCCCGTAAAGCTGACATTTATTGTCCGTCCCTTACAGCATCTGAATAAACGGTCAAACGGCTGGCGTTCCCCCGACCGGTCACCTGCTCGCTCGTAAGTGTGGGTCTTTACCCAGATATGACCCACATACAGGAATCCAGCCCGTCTTCATCCTCACCAACACTGCGCCGTCTTTTGAGTATCAAAACACCAGGAATTATTTTCCACTGCTCAATACAGTAACAGAATTTGCGTTTTCAGCTGCTGCCATAATGTTGCTGTTGTGGCTCCGGTTCTGATCGAAAATTTCTCTGTTTTATTTTCTCTGCTTCACAGTTAACTTGGTGGCGATTGTAATCCTGTAGCGAGGAAAGTGCGGTCTCTCCAAATGTGTCACTCGCTATCTGGTGGCAATGGCAGCGGCCGATCTCCTGGTCGTTATCTCTGATCCCCTGTTGAAGTGGACTGTTCTGATATATCTTTGGCGTTCATTCCTCTACCTTACACCCGTGTGTAGATTTGTTTACTGCCTGTTGTTAGCGAGCACAGGAGTCTCTGTCTGGCTGACCGTCGCCTTCACCTTCGATCGGTTTGTGGCCCTTTGCTGTGAGAAGCTGAAAACGAAATATTGCACCGAGAGAACGGCGGCTGTGGTTATTGGGACAGTGAGTGTGTTGGGCTGTTTAGAGAGTGTCCCTTGGCACTTCACATACGGACCTTTGATGATAGTTGATGATATTTCCTGGGGTTGTCTCACGAAGCTAAGTTTCTTTGTATCCCCTGCATGGGCCGCCTTCAGTATGTTTCATCGCATTTTAACACCTTGTATGCCGTTCTTCCTGATTTTCCTATTCAATGTTCTGACTGTCAGAAGGATTTTAGCCGCCAGTAGAGTCCGAAGTGCGCTCCGTGGCCGCAGAAATGGAGAAAATGAGAAGGACACAGAGATGGAGAACCGAAGGAAATCCATCGTTTTACTCTTCAGTATAACCGGCAGTTTCATATTGTTGTGGGTAACACTGGTGGTGTTTGATTTGTATCGGCGAATTAACCAGGTTGTATATTACCCTGACACTGATCCACATTATATCGCAGAATCCACAGCAGTCATGCTACAAATTCTGAGTTCCTGCACCAACACGTGTATTTATGCCTTGACGCAGAGCAAATTCCGAGCGGAGCTGAAGAACGGGATCACATACCCTCTGGTTTGGATGATGAAATTCGTTAACTCACAAACGGGAATAGATGTCAAGGCAGTAAAATAGTTGTTTTAGTTATCACACCATGTGTCTCCTTGATCACTCCCTGTCCAAACGTGAACCTCTCCCTTGTCTCTCTTTGTTTTCACTCACCCCAACTGAACCTATAAACACTCTCCCTGTTTACTCCAGATCTCACTGCATCATCCCCCACCATAATCTCGTTCACTTCTTTCCTCTCGCTGCTCGTCTGTTGCATTCCTGTTTCTCTCTGTTGCCGTCCCTTCCCTGTCACTATCCCTCTCCATACTTCTCCCTCTGTTTCTCGCTGCTCTCATCGCCCACCTCAGTCACTCCTCCTCTCTGTGCTTGCACCGCTGTTCCGCTCTTACCGACACTGCGCCTGCTTCGTCCTCGTTCACAATAATGTTTCTTTCATTCACACGTTCCCCACCTGTGGTGTAACTGTCAATAATCATAGAACGGAGAATTGGAGGGAAGGAATGGACCGAGTTGGAAGTACTGAAATGGAGAGACAAGAGTTATATTGGCCCGAAGTTAAATGTGATGAAAATTTAAATCCGGGTACCCCACAGTCTTCCGACCTTGAAACAGTCTTGATAATGTGTCTGGCTGGGAGTGAAGCAAAATTCACTCTGGATATGATCCCAACCTGTACGCTGCGGCATCGCTGTCGACATTCTGAATCTCAGAGTTAGCTGCACAGGAGGGGAAAATAATGGTGTCGGTTGAAATTAGCACATTGTATCGAGTATTTGTCTGTACATTGCCTTTCCCAGTGAGGGATCGGAATCTCAAACAAGTGTGCCGGATGTTGGTGACTGCGGTGTGATGTACTCAGGAACAAATGTCCCTGTAATCGGGGCGTGAAATGTATCTCCTGCAGTGAGCAGTCGATCTGCGTGATTTATCTCCGAGTAAAGTCTGCATCCAGTGAGATCAATTTCTATAATTTGTCTCTGGTAGTACAGTGAGGGGATGAAGCCTCCGCTAAATATTCACTCCTGTTTAAATTATGTCTCACAAACCTCTCAACGGAGGCCTCTGATAAATTATCTTTGTAAATGTGCCCCAATCATGACAATCCGTTTTTTTTCGCACTGCTCTCTGTCCGGTAAATACAGACCGGCTCTGGGATCGTTTTCCTAAATTGTGAACTTTTCCTCCTTTCCTGGGGAGAGGAAGCGGGAATGATCGACACCATCAGGTTCCTGCCACATGCACAAATAAATTGCCCTGGTTTCAGCCTTATTCGGGTTCCTCCCTTAACGTCTGATTATTTTATTCTGTAACAACAATGGCGCATTATTCTGCTTACTGCGCTCAAACAGAGCTGCAAAATGTCATTATTGTGCTGCAAATTTCCTCCCTGGTCTCACAATCAGATATCCTATCTCCGATTATATCTTCTCATTCTGGATCTCCCCTGAAGCTGTTCCTTCCCCACTTCAGATCAAGAATCTGCCATCTGATCTGCTGGAACGTTTTAAAAGCATGAGGGTAAATAAGTCACCGGGGCCGGATGTGACATATCCAAGGTTATTACTGATGCAAGGCAAGAGATTGCTGAAAATTTGGCGATAATATATGCGTTTTCACTGACCACAGGATTAGTGCCAGATGATTGGAAGGTGGAACATGTGTTCCGTTGTTTAAGAAAAGGAGTAAGGATAAGCCGGGAATTACAGACCAGTGAGTCTTACTTGTGGTGGGAAAGTGACTAGAGAAGATTAAAAGGGACATGATTTATGGGCATTTAGAGAAGCAAACGCTGATTAGTGATAGTCAACATGACATTTTAGGGGCCGGTCGAGCCTCAGGAGTTAGATTGAATTCTTAAGGATGTGACAAAGTATATTGATGAAGGTAGAGCAGTGGATGTGGTAGACATGGATTTTAGTTAGGCGTTAGTTCAGTTTCCTCATGGAAGTCTTATTTAGAAATTCAGGAGGCATGGGATCCAGGGAAACGTGGCTGTGTGGATTCAGAATTGGATCACCTACAGAAGACAGAGTGTGGTGGTACATGGAGCGTATTTTCTCTGAATGTCGGTGACCAGTGGTGTTCCGCAGGGATCTGTTCTGGGACCCGTGCTCTTTGTGATTTTACAAAATGATTTGGATGAGGATGTGAATGGGTGGAGCAGTAAGTTTTCAGATGATACAAAGGTTGGTGGTGTTGTGGATTGTGTAGAAGGTTGCTGTCGATTACAACAGAACATTGATAGAATGCAGAGCTGGGCTGAGAAGTGGCAGATGGAGTTCAACCCGGTAAAGTGTGAAGTGATAAGCTCCGGAAGATTGAATTTGAAGGCGGAATACAAGGTTTATGGCAGGACTCAGCGGTGTGTAGGAACAGAGGGTTACTGGGGCGAATGTGCTTCGATCACTCAAGGTTGCCGCGCAAGTCGATAGGGTTGTTACGAAGGCGTATAGTGTGTTGTCTTCATTAGTCTGGGTATTGAGTTCAAGAGCCGCCAGGTACTCTTGCAGCTTTATAGAACATTGATTTCAGCACAATTGGAGTATTTTGTTCATTTCTGGTCGCCTCATAACAGGAAAGACGTGGAAGCACTGGAGAGGGTGCAGAGGAGATTCACGAAGCTGCTGCCTGGATTGGAGAGCATGTCTGATGAAAATAGGATAGTGAGCTGGGGCTTTTCTCTTTGGAACGAAGGAGAATGAGAGGTGACTTGATAGAGATGTACAAGATGATAAGAGGCACAGATCGAGTGGACAGTCAGAGACTTTTTTCCCAGGGCGAAAATGGGTAACACAGGGGGTCATAATTTAAAGGTGATTGGAGGAAGGCACAAGGGGGATGTCAGAGGAAAGTTTAGGTACGAGAGTGGTGGGTGCGTGGAACGCACTGCCCGCAGAGCTTGTGGGTCACGCACATTGGGAACTCACAACAAATTCTTATTTAGTTACAAGAATGATTGGGAAATGGAGGGCAATGTGGTAGGGAAGGTTTCGATAGCTCTTATGCAGCATAAATGGTCGGTATAACATCGTGATCCGAAGGGCTTGGACTGTTATATAATGTTCTATGTTCAATGTTCTTTCACTGAACTGGGAGCCGGGCAATCCCTGAGAGCTCTGACCCCAACACTTCCTCACCAATATTAACAAACTCCCCAAATATCAAGCCAGCGCCCAGAACGTGTCCCACCTTACTCTTCTCCGATCTCCATCATTCCTATTCTACAACACCTCCCTCAATGAGTTTCTGGTCTTCAACTCCCCACGGATCAGACACCTGACGTCTGACGAATGCTCCTCAATTCCTAACACTCAAAATTGCACAGACCCAAGTCGGAATTACAGCTCCCAACAGATGTTTAAATTCACGCCCCCTCTTGCACAATCCGTGTCCGATCTGACCAAGCCCACGACTGACCTCAGAAACTGGTCAACAGGTGACACATTTTGCCAATGAAAGCGAGACACCTGAGTTTCTGGGAATTAATCTCACTTGCGGCAGAAGTACAGTGATGAAAATAGTCACTGCCCATTACACCTGCACCATGTCAGCCCACACACAAACATCTAACTTCTGTGCCCAACATGTTGATGTAAATGTGTCGTATGTCTGGGGGCTGGAGCAGAAACCAAGTCTGGTGATGGGATGGAGGCAGTGATTAAGGGATCAATGGAGGGAGGCTTAGGAATCGGTGAGGAGATACTTATCTCTAACACTTGCCTTCTAAAACTCGGCTGCCCACCTGCCATTGCATTCCAACATTGACCCAGCCTTCATCCTGTGTTCAGTGTCTGACACTCATTCACACTCAAGCAAGGACTCAAGTTGGTGGATGTGCAGAATTCTGCACACTTTGCCCCAATTTTTACAGAAGCACCAGAGAAGGCATCCTGTCCGGATGCATCACTGTTTGTATAACACTGCTCTGCCAGTAACTGCCACAACCTGCGGGAGCTCTGGACGCAGCTCAGCACTTCACGGAAATCATCCTCCCTTCCCTGGAGGGTATACACTTCTTGCTTCTTAGGCAAGGTAGGCAGTATAATCAAAGCCCCCACCCACCGCGGACATCCTCTCTTAACCCCCACACCCAACAACCGGCAGAATATACCCACGCAGCATCAGACTCAAGGACAGCTTCTATCCCGCTGTGGCTGGACTCTTGAACGAACCTCCCATATGCAAAAGATAACCTCCTGATCTCACAATCGACCTCGTCGTGGCTTGCACTGCACTTTCTCTGTAACAGAAACAATTCATTCTGCATTCTGTTATTGTTCTTTCCTTTTTGTACTATCTCAATGTACTTGTGTGTGGAATGATCGGTCTGGATGGCAGACAAAACTAAAGCTTTTCACTGTACCCCGTAACATGTGACAATAACAATTACTAATCATAAACTAATTATCAATCAGGGAAAAGGCTAAAAAGCAGGACAACACGGGTAGTGATGTCTGGATTACTTCCAGTACCACGTGCCAGTGAGGCCAGAAACAGAAAGATGGGCCAGATCGATGTGTGGCAGAGGAGTGGGGGGGTGGGGTGGTGGGCAGGGGGCAGGGATTCAGGTTCTTGGATCATTGGAATCACTTCTGGAGCAGAGGTGACCTGTACAAAAGTTGGCGTCGAGTTTATAGTCTTATTCACAAGTAGATGAACGCACAGGAGCCATGAGAAACAGATTTGCAGCAGCAACAGAGGCACATAGAGCTACAGAGCCCAACGTGTCCATGCCGACCACATTGACAACCCACCTATTCCCAATACCCTGCATCATGTCAGCAGCATTTTCAAGAAAAACAGAAATTAAACACAGCTAAAACAGAACAATACACAAATGGGACCCGTAGCAACTGAACAGGTGCGGCATCAATGTCATGGGAAATAGATCTGCTGGTGCTACTCGGGAGTGTTTAAACCACACCGGCAGAGGGGTGGGAATCTGAGTAGGAGACAAGCCGATGAACGTTTGGTGGAAAATCTTGCCGTCAACGAGAACGAGTTTAGCCTCCACGAGAGGAGCAGTGCATAGGGAGAGATTGACCGCTGTATTAAACCGATTTAGTTCAATGCATGAGGCCTACAGGGCCAGGCGGACGAACTCAGCCCGTGTCTTGGCTCTGGAGATTAGGATATTAGCAACATAACGGAAACACGGCTGAAGAAGGGCCGGACTGGCAGCTCAGTCTTCCAGGATACAGGTATAACAGGTGGGAAAGGGGTACAGGTGATACAGGAGGGGGGCACAGGTGATTCTGCAGATGTTGGAAGCTCGGGAGACACATACAAAGTTCTGGAGGAGCTCAACCGGTCAGACAGCATCTCTGGAAGGAAATAAACAGACGACGGTTCGGGCTGATGTCCTTATCAGAACTGGAGGGGAAGAGGACAGAAGGCAGTATAAGAAGGCCGGGGTGGGGGAGGAGCAGGCTAGCAGGTGATAGGTGAGTCCACGTAAAATGGGGAGGTAGGTCTGTGGGTGTGTGGGGGGGGAGTGGAATGGATTAATGGAAGCAGCTGATGGGTGACTGGTAGAAGAGACAACGGATTGAAGAAGAAGGGATGCGGTCGGAGAGGACAGGAGAACATGGTATGAAGGGAAGGAGGTTGGGAACAAATGGGCGGGTCGTGAGGGCGAAGGACGGTTAAGAGGAAGGAGCAGGGGGCGCGGGGATTAGGGAAGAGAAAGGGGGGACATGGAGAGTGAAGGTGGGGGTGGTGGCCAGAAATTCGAGAAATCGATGTTGAGGCCGTCAGGTTGGAGACTAGCAGGGCGGAATATGAGGTATTGTTCCTGCATCGTGCATCTGGCCTCAACGTGGCAGGAGGGGAGGCCGTGTCAGTATGGGAGTGGTAAGTGCAATTGAAGTGGCTGGCCACCGCTGGATCCCGGCTTTTGCGGCGGACGCAGCGAATGTGCTCGACGAAGCGGTCACCCACTCTTTGTCGGGTCTCACCGATGTAGAAGGGGCCGCACCGGGAGCACCGACTTCAAACGTTGACATCCCAGGATTCACAGGTGAAGCGCTGCCTCACCTGGAAACACTGTCTCAGGTACTGAATGGTGGTGATGGAGGAGTTTTACCGACAGGTGTTGCACTTAGTGCGGTCACCGGGTTACGTGCCGGGAGTGTCATCTCCAGAAAGGAACAAGTACACAAGGGAGTCGAGGAGAGACCGATCCCTGCGGAAAGAGGACGGACGAGGAGGGAAGATGTGCCTGGTGATCGGATCCCATTGGAGGTGGTGGAAGGCGTGGAGAATGATGTGTTGGAGGAGAAGGCTCGGTGTAGTAGGTTACGGCAAGGGGACCCCTGTCCCTTTTATTTCGGAGCTGGAGAGGTGTGGCTGAGGGAAAATGTACGACAAAATCGATGAGATGCGGGTGAGGGCTCCATTGATGGTGGTGGAAGCAATACTCCGTTTACTTAACAAAGTTGTCATCTCTGATATCCTGGAATAGATGCCTCTTCATGAGAACAGATGCGGAGGAACTGGGAGAAGAGATCAGCATTCTTGCAAGTGTCTGGGCGGGAAGAGGTTTTGTCAAAGTACCTGTGTGAATCAGTGGGGTTGTAAAAGATGTCTGTGGTTAATGTTCTCCGGAGTTGGAGATAGTAAGATCCAGAAAGGGACGAGTGGTGTCGGAGATGGACTCCGGCTCAGAACACGGCCGCGGCCGCCTCCAGGCCGAGATCTCTCACATCGCCGATTGGCATCGGGCTGGACACACCGTCCTCTGCTTACTGTGGACAGCGAGGTAGTGGGCGGGAACGGGAATAGACGGACAGGGCCTCCGACCAATATGTGCACGTTCTTCTGAATTAGTCAATTTACTGACAGCTCGTGGGCCAATTAGTTACTGAGGAAGTCTTAACTTTGATGCGATCAACATGGTATGAGGTAGAACGGGAGAATTTTGCAACGATCCCATTACCTGCACTGGATGGATGCAAAAACGATTGAATTGTGGAGTCACTGGAGAGGGTGAGAGAATATTCGTTGAATGATTTCACTGGGGAGGGTGCAGAGAGGATGAGGGGGTGATCGCACTGTGGAGGATGCAGAGGAGATAGAATACATTGTCGAGGAGTAAATTCTTGGCTGAGGATCAGGTGTAGGGGGCAGGGATTCATGTTCTTCGTCCACTGTGATATCTTATGGGGTCGAGGCGACTCCTCCAAGATGGAAAAGTTGCATTGAACTATTGAGAGACCAATATTCTTGCAGGGGGATTTGCCAGTGCTACACGGGAGGGAAAAAAGCAGATTCGCAGTGGGTGGGATTCCGAGCAGGACCATATCTAGAGCAAATCTAGATGTCAGGAACACTCAGTTAAACTGCATTTATTTCAGTGCTCGAGGTGAAACAGATAAGGCAGGAGATCTTAGATCATGGATTAGCACTGCGGACTGCGATGCTCTTGATATACAAGAAACAAGGGTGAGAGAAGGGCATGACTGGCAAATCAATATTCCAGGATGCAGATGCAGAGGAACGGGTAAACCTGAAGGGGCGGAACCTTTTTGAAAAGGGAGGACGTAACAGCGATGCTCAGCGATGACATTCTGGGGGATCGTCCAGGAAGACCACATGGATAGAACAGAGAAACAAGAAGAGGAGGGTCACTCTAGTGGGGCTTACCAGGTTTATCCTTCACCATAACAGGAACATGCTGCTCCCGGACATCTGATATCACAATCTTAAATGCTGCCCACTTGCCATTCGTTCATTTCGCTTCAAACAGGCTCACCCAATAAAATTGTGCTGGATACGATCTCATTCCCCCCAAATTAGTTGTGGTCCAGTTTAGGATTGGGGAATACTGGGGAAATTAAAATCTTCCGCGAATACAACCCTATTATTATTACAACAATAATGTCCGATGTAATCCATGAAGAACAAGTTAAATGTTTTGTTTTATTGCAATCACAAAAAAGGTACACGAATGTCTCTGCTTCGATTGGAATTTGAGGAGATTTGGCATGTTATCAAAGGGTCCTGTAAATTTCTACAGATGAACGGTGGAGAGTATTCTTATTGTTTGCTGTTATGGCTTCTCCAATGCACATGATCGAAAGAGGATGTATAGGGTTGTGGAGTCAGCCAGCTCCTTCACAGGCACAAGCCTTCCCAGCAACGAGGACATCTTCAAGTGGTGCAGGCACATCAACCAGAAAAGATTTGAATACCTGACAGGGACACAAGCCCGAGTGAGAAAGTTCTACATTCTCACCAAAATACACAAGCACACAGACACTTGGACCGTAACCGGAGAAGTACCTACGGGAAGGCCCACGGTATCAGACTTTAGCAGTGAGCCCTACATGATAGGAGAATACGTTGACTCCTTCCTCAATCCACTGTCATAAGAACACCCAGGTCACATCAAAGACACACACCACTTCTTCCAAATAGTCAATTCCTTCTCAGTACACCCTCACACCATATTTTTCAACATGGACATTGAAAGCCTGTACCAAATATAGAGACGGACAGGGGCTTACAGACATTCAGAGAGATCCTGCAGGAATAATAATACCCGGAGAGGGCAGACGAGGCCTTAGTCAAACTCGTCTAATTGAGTCTGACAAAAAAATGTCTTTGAAATCAGTGATGAAATCTACTTCCAGGTCAAACGCATGGCAATGGGAATGAAATTTCCCCCAGCCCATGGCAACATGGCAAAGTGGGAAGAGACAGTCTCCCTGAAATGTCCCAAAAACCACATGTGTCTCTACAGATATTCAGATGACCTCTGGGCTGTTAGGACACATTCTGAGAGAGAGTTAGAAGAATTCATCCAAATCCGGAACACACATCACCCCTCCATAAAGTTGAAGGCCATGACAAGTAGAGGGAAAGTTGATTTCCTGGACACCACAGCTTTCAAACTAGCAGCAGGAAATGGTAGCCAGATACTATCGACTGAAGTATTCTTAAGAACAACAGACACCCATACCCTCGTGCACTCAGCAAACCATCACCCAAATCACACCTTCAGGGGCATCTTCAATTCACAACTGATCCACTTCCACTGCATTTGCACCGGGGAGGAGGGTTTCAACCAGGCCACGACTATCCTCTTCACCGCACTGAGACAGAGAGGTTAGAGCAAACGCAGACTCAGGCACATGAAATCAGATTTCTTGAGATACCTCACAAACCCCAGGCCATAGCATAGGGCAACAT
The DNA here is from genome assembly GCF_009764475.1 of Pristis pectinata. Lineage (NCBI taxonomy): Eukaryota > Metazoa > Chordata > Chondrichthyes > Rhinopristiformes > Pristidae > Pristis > Pristis pectinata. Next base: position 2,760,819 of record NC_067445.1, on the reverse strand, counting down.
TCAAGCTACCACTGATAACGTGGTACAGTAGGATGGTCATCAATATCCACATACTAATTAAGAGCCACTTCCAACAACTGAAGGGGCAGGTGAGCTCACTGGGAGCATGCACAATACTGTCAGCTTTTAACAGGGCACAGAATCTAAGAGACCTATCAGTTAGTACCAAACTGTACACAGTTCCAAACTGTTGGGGGAGACACCGTAGAGCATGTAAACATTTAAAAATAACAAAAAGCATACACAAAAGTGAGACAGGAAAATGGGCAGAGATAGAGCAGAGGATAACCTGTGGCCAGCAGCATCTGGTATTTGCAATTCAATGTTAAGAATACCACATCTTATACAGAGGAGAAACAGGTAACAGCCTAAGGATTAGACTCCCAGGACACCTCAGTACTATTACAGGGCAAGACCAGAGCAGACCTGTCAGCAGGCTTTCCAACAGCATGTCATCCTGGGTCTGGAAACCAACCTGAACTGGTCAACCACTCAGAGAAAGGGAACAGAGAAGAAATGTATTGATTTATTACAAACCCACTCCCCAAACGTTCTAAACCGTCCGAAAAACCGGCAAAAATTGTAAACAAACTAAAAAAATCACAATCAGGCCTAGTAAATTAGGCTTAGAGAGATTAGGGTCACACGTTCTTGATTAACTTAACTCTGACTGGGCTCCCAATCCCAAATAAGATCTTCCCCCTCACCCAATATACACTGCCATACACTCCCACACACTCACACCACTACCCAGACAGAACCCACCCCCTATAGACCAGCTCACATGCACCACCCCCCATTCCCGCATACATCCCGATATACTTGAGTTCGGTTCCAAGACAACATTTCTCCCCCAACACAGACCATGCAACACTCACTCCTTCTGACCGCACATACACTCCTGTACATTCTCCCCGAACACCTACACGCGGGTCTCAGCCTGCTCCCCTGAACACAGCACATTAAAGTTTCCAATCCCCGCTATCTTACATACATCACTATATACATATACTGGCATCACATACAGCTTCCACATACAGACTAGACAATAGGCACCTCTTCTGATCCCGCATACACGTCCCTGCATTTCACCCTGTATCCGACTCCGCTACAAACCCCGGCCAACACCCCAATAACCCGTGCCCACACCCGCACATGCCAAAAGCCTCCACAAACACAATTTCCAAAACTCACCACCACACCCCCGCCGATAGCAAATCCTAACATCCCACAACCCCATCAAACACCTGGGGGCACCAAGCAAAATCCCCATCAACCCTTGCAAACAACCCCACGTGCATAATCCCTCCACAAGCACAATTTAACACCACACACCCACCTCACATACACGACTACAATATCTGGGACCCCCATCCCACCCTACTAATGTATGGATTCTGGAACAAGGCACAGATCGCAATAAAGGCGAGTGGAGCAGGATCTTGATAATGAAGGAGTGAGCCAGATTAATGTGACATGGTCCAGTGAGACTGACCCTCCATTAACGAGATCAATGAACACTGGAGGGATAATTTTCCCACTACCCACTAACTCACCCCCCTGACCCTAACCCTAAATCCTCCAAAACCCCAGCCCTTTATCTAACCCAAGCATCCCACAACCCTATACCACTCCGTAGTAACCCTTGCCAACATCCACACATGCCTAAGCCCTCCAGAAACAAAATTTCCAAAATGCACCACCACCCACAGCCCTTTACCTAACTCTCACATTCCACAACTCTCGGCAACTCCCCGACTGATTCTGGTTGAGGTCCGTGACGGGTGGTGTTCCGCAGGGATCGTACTGGGATCTCTGCTGTTTGTGGTGGTTCAAAATATCCTGCGAAATGTGGATGGGAGTGTTAGTAAATTCGCAGACAATAGAAATTTTATTGGTGTTGTAGATTGTTTGGAAGATTGACAAAGGGTACATTAGGATATAGGTCAGTTGCAGATGTGGGCGGAGAATTGGCAGATGGAGTTTAATCCGGCCAACTGTGAGGTGGTTCACCTGGGAGATCAAATATAAAGAGACTGTACACTGTTAATAGCAACATCCTTCACAGTGTTCATTGACAGAGGGATCTTGTGGTGCCAATCCACAGATCTCTGCAAGTGGCTACAGGTTGATGGAGCAGTAAAAATGCGTATCGCATGTTTGCATCTGTTAGTCAAGGCATTGAAAACATGATTCGGGAGGTTATGTCTCTACTGTTTGAAAGTCTGGTCAGGCTGCATCTGGAGTATTGCATTCAGTTCTGGTCCCCCGTTACAGAAAGGATGTGGAGTCATTGAAGTGGGTGCTGAAGTTCCAGGCTTCATCACCACCCCCAGCCCTTTACCTAACCCTAACAACCAACAAGCCTAGCCACCTCCCCGTACATCCTTTCCAAAACCCCACATGCCAAAACCCTCCACAAACACGATTTCCAAAATTCACCACCCCCAGACGTTTACATAACCGTAATATCCCACAACTCTAGGCAATGGATTAGAGGGCATGTGCAGTTGGGAGACGTTGGACAAATTTGGGTTGTTTTATCTGGAGCGTCATAGCTTGAGGGCAGAATTGATTGCTGTTTGTAAGATGACGAGAGGCACAGAGAAACTTTTTCTCAGGCGGTAACTTTTTCTCAGGGACGAAATGTCTGATAAGAGAATACATGGCTTTAACGTGAGAGGCGGCAAGTTCAAAGCAGATGTGTGCACGGCAGGTTTTCTACCCACAGAGTGGTGGGTGCCTGGAATGAGCTGCCAGGTGTGGCGGTGGAGGGAAGTACATCCAGGGCACGTGGATGTACAGAGAATGGAGATTTATAGACATTGTGTTGGCAGAAAATATTAGTTCAGTTAAGGATTTAAAAACGCGTTTAATCAGTCCGGCACAACAACGTGGAACAGTCACCGAAGGGACTGTCCCTGTGCTGCACCTTGTTTTCCATCCAAGGTCTCTGGACCTGCGAATTCAAACCTCAAACAGCGTAAAGTAGTTCTGCCTAGAAGAACCGACTTCAGATAATTCAAAGTCAAAGTCAAGGTCGTGTTTATTGTCAGATGCACAAGTACACGAACGCACAGGTGCGAATTAAAAACGCACTTGCAGCGGCATCACAGGAACGTCGCGTTATATCAGCAGCATTCTCAAGTAATTATACACAATTTGTTCAATGAAAAAAACTAACTTAGAACAAAACAAAGTCGCAGAGCTGAGAAGATATTCCTTCCAGTTCACAATTCCCGGCCCGCTTCTACCTGTTACCCCACCCCGCCCCCAGTGTGTTTGGAGTGAGAGAGACGGAGTTGGTTCAGGCGGGGGAGCGGCGCGGATTTCTCAGCTCTTTTCCGCGCTAAGCGCATCTCACTATCAGAGTGAAGGGAGATTTCACCACATCCTTCAGCTGCTCCCTGAACTTAGTCTGGGTCACCGCGTAAAGAGCCGTGTTCGTGCAGCAGCTCTGGAGTTGTTCTATGTTCTATGAATTTCAGTTCCCTTATGGTCATAGGTGAAATACAGCCCAGGAAATGTAACTTAATCGGTGCCACAGAGAATGCACCGTAAACAGCGCCCACAACAGCATGTAATTCCCCAACACAACCAATAGTAAAGTGAGGGATTTTCTGTGGTTCTCCCATCTCCGTGTCGCTGGGATCTTACCTACTGCTGGGACTCCGGGTTCGCTTGCGGGCTCTGATGGCCACCAAAACGTGTCTGATGGTCAAAGCATTGAGCAGGAGAATGAGGACAAATGGGATCACAGGCGTGAGGATGACTTGAGCACATCGACTGCGATCCAGACAACAGAGAACAGAACACCGCTTCTTCCCCGATAAAAAACACAAGGTGGATGAATCAACATGTAGTTTCCTGACTTCATAAAATTACAGGAAATATTCCTTAAACAGCTCAGAACGGTCATCGTCCCCACAACCACAGCTGCCGTTCTCTCGGTGCAATATTTCGCTTTCAGGTTCTGACAACGAATGGCCGACCAACCGATCAAAGGTGAAAGCGACGGTGAACCAGCAGAACAGTCGGTGGCTGCGTTAAGCAGGACGGCGTGGATATTACACACGGGGATGTACTCTAGGAAAACAAACGCTTCCCGACAAACAATCGTAATCATCCTCAGTATCAGGTCGAGGGCAACGACCAGTAGATCCGCAATTGCCATGGCCACCAGGCAGAGAGTGACGCCTTTGGAAAGACCCCACTTTCCCCGCGACAGGACCACAATCGTCAGCACGTTCACTGTGAGGAGGGAAATAAACACAAACATGACAGCGGGCTTGGAGCAACGTCAGCAGATTCACAGAGAGGGAAATCAAATGTCGAATCCTGTTCTTGGTTTCAGAGTTGGAGGTGGTTGTACCCGACACCGGGTTGTCTTCTGGAGACAGGGATTATACATCAGTGAAATTAAGCAGAAACTGGAATATAACGGCATCACCTCGGCCAACAGAGAGGTGAGAAGCGGTGGTTCCGTGGTCCAGGGAAGATGCCTGACCACCGAACAATTCATTTCGTGTTCCAGTCAGTTCATAAAGATCAAAGTTCTCATTATTTGAGCTTCGGTTGAGGGAGAGGTGATATATTGACCTGGTCAGCATGCAGAATCAACCGAGGCTCCTGATCCTGATCATTGCTCAGTGCTCCGTGAGAATGTCGCTGATCATTTTGTGGTGACTGGGGATGAGTGTGGTTTGGAGACACGGTCACTCTTCCTGCTTTCATGCAGCAACTTTATTTTAGTTGTGGTGAATCGGCCCAGGGTTCTGCTCTATTTATTATCCTTTCAGTCAGCGTCAGTGTGTCGGGGCCGCCATCAGTCACTGGTTGGAAACATGATGCAGCCACACTGGATATTGTGGTGAAATTTGAACAGGTCCCCGGTGGAGCGGTCTGATTCAGCCGCAGGTAGTGCCCGACAGGGAGGTGTAAGCGGTGGGAAACTACCAGAGTGTACAGATTGAAATGAGACCATGTTTAATGAAACAATATCAGTTCACTGATTGCCGCAGATCGTTGCAACAGCTGGGATCACCAGAAATGGCAGCAGTGAGGAGTGAGTGAATTACAGGAACGGCATTGCAGGTAGCAATGGTTTAACAAACAAATACATGTAGTTGGGGACGTGTCAGAAATATGAAAAAATAGCATCGAGAATCGAAGGATAAATAACACGGAGATAGATGTCATGCATGACGTTGATCCCCACACACGGACTACGTCTATGTATGGCATCTCCCTCAACCGGAGCTCAGTTAGTGAGGACGTTCCACTTTATATACCGGCACACGTCAGGAACAGTCCACCCACCCGATCTCTTTACAGGTCCCCGTGACCACTTCTTCTCACCTGTTTGTTGTTCAAGTCATTCGACAGGGACTTACCTGGTACAGCAACAATAGCGAGGATGGGATAATAGACGGGCCGAATTGTCCAGAGTAATTAAGTGATCCGATAGTCTACTGTTATCCAAGCAGCATCCGATAAAATAAATTGCGCATACCAAAATACACCCCGCCCCATCGCAGTAACATCCCACTTTCCTGTTTCCAGATCCCGACTAATTCCTGTAACACCTCACTCCACTGCTCCCAGATTCGAATCAGTGACCAAACCTTCACACTCTGCTGTTTACAGATTCCATCCGTTCATACAACATCCAACACTGTTGTTCGAAGCTCCCGAATTATCTTCTTACGCTTTGTAGCTGCTCCTCTCTGTCAGTGGCGGAGGGGCTGATCCCACTGACATTGTGAGACTTCATCGAAAGCAAAAGTTTTTAAAAGCAGTGGGGTATACCCTGGTGACACAATCGGTCTCCGTGCAGACTGACGTTAATTACACTCACTGAACAAACCTCTGCCGTTAACCCGTTTGTATCCGGACAGCTGGAGCAACGTGTAAAATGACCGAGACAAAAGCGTGCTTGAGACAAAAGCCTCCCATCGGGCAGAAGATATAAAAGCCTGAAAGCACATACGAACGTGCTCAAGCACAGCTTCTATCCCGCTGATACCAGACGATTTCACAGTTCCCGCGTACGATTCGATCGAATCTTCACCTTGCGATCTACCTCGTTGTGACCTTCCACCTCTTTGTCAATCTGCACTGCACTTTCACTGTAACTGTAACACTTTATTCTGCATTCATTTATTGTTTAACCTTGTAGTACCTCAGCGCTCTGTTGTAACTAATTGATCTGTATGCACCGTGTGCAAGACAAGTTTTCTTTTCACTGTACCTCGGCAAATAAGCTAAATTAAAACTGAACAGTCAGATGGACCAACGGGGTCACGGAGTTCTCTGAAGGGCCAATAAGGTCCTGACGTGTGACCAGGAATTTTGTGAACTTTGAACAGTTCCCTCAAATTGAAAGATCCAGATGAATCTTTTCTGTGGATGAGAGGATGGAGATAGAAACCCGGGAACTTGGAGTCATTTAATCTTGAGGTCACTGCGAGTGCGATGGCTGGAATGGATGATTCAGACTCTGTTCACAGACACTTTGGAAACTATGCAGGGTCAATTTGTTTTATTGATGACATGGATTTGCGACCAAATCCATGTATAAAAATCGGACCCGTCAGACTCCGTTTAAAAGCTCTTCCACTCACCTTAAACTGATGACATCTTGTTTTTGACAACCTGCATACCAACAAATATTTTCGGGATCACTCCAGTCTGTTCTTCACATAATCTGGGCGATTTCCTTGAGATCACCTCGCAGGGAAAACAAGCCCAGCCTATACAATCTGTGGTGACCAGAATTACACACACTGTTCTAACTGCAGGTTGCACCATCACGTTCCATCTTATGTTCCATGTCCAGACCCAGGAGGCCTGGCATGCCGCATGGCTTCCTCACCACCCTATCATCATCTGCATCCATAGCAGGGACGTCTGAATATCTACCCCAAGATCCCAATTGTACTGCAACACTGTTAGGTCACTTACCATTCACAACGTATTGTCTCTTTACATTTGATCTCCCAAAGCGCTACACTTCACATTTGGCAGGATTAAACTAACTCGGCAATTTCTCCGCCCATATCTGCAACTGATCTGTATCCCGCTGGATACATTGGCAATCTTCTGCACTATCCACAACAGCACCAATCATTGTGTCGTCTGCGAACGTACTAAATCACACATCCACAGTTTCATCCAGGTTATTTTGATATATCATAAACAGTAAAGGGCCCTCTACGGATACCTATGTAACACTACTTGTTAAGGACCTCCAGACAGAATTAGTCCCATCGACCACGTCCCTCTTGTCTACCATGGACAAGCCAATTCTGAATCCAAATGGCCAGATCACCGTAGATGGAGAGCGTCGTAATCTTCTCGGTGAGCCTAACATGAGGGTCGTTGTAAAACGTCTTACTAAAATCCATGCAGACAAGATCCACATACATACCTTCAGCAATCCATGCTTTCTGAACCTCAGGTAATTTTGTTTCCTCCCCTTCACAAGATATTTTACGTCTCGTGTCTACCACGGCTTAATCACTCTACCAACCTTACCCTGCCTCAATGAGACAAATCTGCCCAGAAACCCAGGCATAGACTCCCTGAACAACCTCCAAATTTCTGCAGCGCACTTTCCCAAGTACATCTGTTCTCAGTTAACGCTCCCAAGTTCCTACCTAATAGCACCATAATTCCCCCTCCCCAAGTTAAATACTTCGCCATATCGTCTGCTCCTATCCCTTTCCAAGGTTTTGGAGAAGGTCAAGGAGTCATGTTCACTCTCTACAAAATTCTCTCCCACCGAGAGATCTGAAACCTCATCAGGCTCATTGCCCAGCAACTGATCCAGAATGGCCTCTCCTCTCGTCGGCCGGTCTACATACTGTGACCGGAATACATCCTGTAAACACCTGTCAAACTCAACCCCATTTATTCCCTTTGCACTAAGGAAGTGGCAATTAATATTAGGGTAGTTGAAATCACCAATGACTAAAACCATGTTATTTTTGCAACTCTCAAAAATCTGACTCCTGATCTGCTCCTCAGCGTCTCTGCTGCTATTGTTCGGTCTGTCGAATACTCCCAATAGTGTGATCGTTCCCTTCCTGTTTCTGCCTTCTACCCACCCTGACTCAGTAGACGATCCCTCCGGGAGATCCTCACTTTTTGAAGCTGTGACTCTGACCCTGATTTGAAAAGCCGCTCCCCACCTATTTTACCTCCGTCCCTGTCTCTTTTGAAACATCTCAACCCCAGAATCTAATGCAGCCGTTCTCGACCTTGCGACAGTCAAGTTTCTGTCATGGAAATGTGAAGTATCTCCGCAAGTGCTTCCGCGGTTTCTTCTCTGGCCTCTCATAAGTACGGTCTCTGCACTTGGTCAGGCCTTGTGGTACGGAGGGTACTGATCGATGGGACTTATTCTGATTGCAGTTCTGTGAATATTAGTTATCCCCAGGGACCGTAATGGGACCTCCGTTGTTTGTGATATATCAAAACAACCTGGTAAGAACATGTGGATGGTGAGTTCGTAATTTCACAGACGATACATATCTGGGTGGTGTTGTGTATTGTGTTGAAGATTGAGAAAGTGTACAGCGGGACATAGGTCAGTTGCAGATATGGGCGGAGAATTGGCAGATGGAGTATAATCCGGTCACATGATCGGTGTTGCACGTATGGAGATCAAACATAAAGTCACCGTCCACGGCTTAATGGCAAGACCCTCAACAGTGTTGGTGGACAGAGGGATCTCCTGGTGGATATCCAAAGCTCTCTGAAAGTGGCTGCACAGGTAGATAGTTCGGTAAATAAGGCGTATGGCAGGTTTGCCTCTATTAGTCAAGGCAATTAGTTCAAGGGTCGGGAAGTTATCTCGCTGATGTTTGAAACTGTCAGGCGCATCTGGAGTATTGCATTCAGTTCTGGTCGCCCCGTTACAGGGATAATGTGAAGTATTTGAAGAGGGTGACGAAGTTCTAGGATGCTGCTTGGATTAGGGGGCGTGTACAAACTTGGGTTGTTTTATCTGGAGCGTCCGAGGTTGAGCGGAGAACTGATAGCAATTCATAAGACGCGGAGAGTCACAGATATAGGAGATAGCCGGTATGTTTTTTTTTCCAGGAATGAAATGTCTGATACCAGTGTAAATGCCGTTAAAGTGAGAAGGGGTAAATTCAGAGGAGATGTGTGCGGTAGGTTTTATTACAGAGAATGTGATGGGTGCCTTGTTTGTACTGTCAGGTGTGGCAGTGGAGGGAAATACGATTGGGGTGCGTGGATTTACAGGGAATGTGGGATTACGGACATAGTGTGGACAGAAAAGATCAGTTTAGTTAATCATTTAAAAACTTGTGTAATTAGTCCGGAACAACATCGTGGGCCGAAGGGACTGTTCCTGTGCAGCACCTTGTTTTTCCAGGTCTCTGAACCTGTGACGTAAAACTTCAAAGAGCGTGACGTAATTTTGCCGAGAAGAAACGACTTCAGATAATTCAAAGTCAAAGTCAAGGTCGATCTTATTGTCAGATGCACAAGTACACGAACGCACAGGTGCAGTGAAAAACGTACTTGCAGCGGCATAACAGGCACATCGCTTTATATCAGCAGCATTCTGAAGTAAAACAAATTAAACATCAATTTTACACAATTTGTTCAAGGAAAAAAGCTCATTCAGAACAAAACAGATCACAGAGTTGAGACGATATTCCTTCCAGTTCACAATTCCCGGCCCGATTCTGCCTGATTTCCCCCCAGTGTATTTGTAGTGGGAGAGACGGATTCAGTTCAGGCGGGAGATGGGCGCGGATTTCTCAGCTCCTCTCCGCGCTGAGCGCATCTCACTATGAGAGTGAAGGGATATTTCACCACATCCTTCAGCTGCTCCCTGAACTTAGTCTGGGTCACCGCGTAAAGAGCCGTGTTCGTGCAGCAGCTCAGGAGCTGCAACATGGAGCTCAGTTCCCTTATAGTATGTGGTGGAAATTCAACCGCATAAAAGTAAGGCAATCGGAGCCACACAGAATTCACTGTAAACAGTGCCCACAACAAGACGAAATTCCCCGACACAACTAACAGCAAAATGAGGGATTTCCTGCGGTTCTCCATCTCCGGGTCTCTGGGACGTTCCCCACTGCTGGGACACCGGAGTCTGCTGCGGGCTCTGCTCGCCACTAAAACGTGTCTGATGGTCAAAGCATTGAGCAGGAGAATGAGGAAAAATGGGATCACCGGCGTGAGTATATAATGGAGGAACTCGACGGCGGTCCAAATCACTGAGGACAGAAAACCGCCTCTGCTCCAGCAAAACGAAGGATAATTCCTAAACAAGTACTCTCCTGAGAGGAGGAAATACCAGAAAATATTCTTTAAACAGCTCAGCACGGTGACCGTACCCAGAACCACAGCCGTCGTTCTCTCGAGGCAATATTTCGCTTTCAGCTTCTGACAACGTATGGCCACAAACCGATCAAAGGTGAAAGTGACGGTGAACCAGACGGAACAGTCGGTGGCTGCGTAAAGCAGGACGGCGTGGATATTACACACGGGAATATACTCCAGGAAAACAAACGCTTCCCAATAAACAATCGGAATCTGCCTCAGTATCAGGTCGAGGACAACGACCAGTAGATCCGCCGTTGCCATGGCCACCAGGTAGAGAGTGACGCCTTTGGAGAGACCGCACTTTCCCCGCGACAGGACCACAATCGTCAGCACGTTCACTGTGAGGAGGGAAATAAACACAAACATGACAGCGGGCTTGGAGCAACGTCAGCAGATTCACAGAGAGGGAAGTCAAATGTACAAACCTGTTCTTGGATTCATAGTTGGAGGTGGTTGTACCCGACACCGGGTTACCTGCTGGAGATGGGGATTATAGATCAGTGAAATCAATCAGTAACTGGAAAATAACGGCATCACCTCGACCAACGGACAGTTGAGAAGCGGTGTTTCCGTGGTACGATAAAGGTGCCTGACGAGTGAAAAATTCAGTCCGTGTTCCAGTTCATGAAGATGAAAGTCCTCACTATCTGAGCTTTGTTTGAAGGAGATGTGATGTATTGACATGGGGAGTATGCGGTATCAGCCGAGGGTCCTGATCCTCATCATTGCTCAGTGTGCTGTGAGGGCGTTGCTGATAATTTTGTGGTGACCGAGGGTCAGAGTGAGTTGGAGACACGGTCACTCTTTCTGCGTTTTTATGCAGCGACATTATGTTTGCTGTGTGTGAATCAGCCCAGGGTTCTCTATCGATTCATTGCCCTGTGAGCCTGCGTCAGTGTGTTGGGGCCGCCACCTATTGTTTGGGAACATGACCGGAGATTGTGGTGAAATTTGAACAGGTCCCCAGCGGAGCAGCCTGATTCAGCCGCACGTAGTGGTTGGCAGTGGGATGGGGACGGTGGCAATCCACCATAGGTTTCAGATGAAATTAGACCATGATTAATGCAACAATATCAGTTCACTGATTGCCGCAGATAGTTCTGACAGCTTGGATCACCAGACACGGCAGCAGTGAGGAGAGGGTGAATTACAGGAACGGCAGTGCAGATAGCAAAGGTTTATCCGACAAATAAATGCAGTTGGGGATGTGTCAGCAATATGAGAAGATAGCATCGAGAAACGAAGGATAAATTATACGGAGATAAACGCCATTCAAGGCGTTGATCCCCGCACACGGACCAGGTCTGTGTCTGGCATCTCCCTCAACCGGAGCTCAGTTAGTGAGGACGTTGCTCTTTAAAACCGGCACACGTCATGAACAGTCCACCCACCAGACCTCTTCACCGGACACCGTGACCACTGCTTCTCACCTGTTTGTTGGTCAAGTCGCTGGACAGGGACTTACCTGGAACAGGAACAAGAGCGAGGATGGGATAGTAGACGGGCTGAATAGTCAGGACTAACGCGAGGATCCGACCTTCTACTGTTAACCAGGGAGAATTCGAAAAGATTAAACCAGCATATGAGAATACACCCCGCCCCATCGCTGTAACATCCCACTCTCCTGTTCGCTGGTCACGACCCATTCCTGTAACACCTCACTCGACTGTTCCCAGATTCCAATCGGTAAGCGGAACTTCACACTCTGCTGTTTACAGAATCCAGCCGTTCATGTGACATCCCATTTTATTGTTCGCAGCTCCCCAATTATCTTCTTCCTCTGTGGACATGCTACTGTCTGTCAGTGACAGAGGGCTGCTCCCACTGACGCTGTGAGACTTCATCGAAAGGAACATATTTTAAAAGCAGTGGGGAAAACCCTGGTGACACAACTGGGCTCCGTGCAGACGGAGGTTAATTACACTCACTGAACAAACATCTACGGTTAACCCCTTTGTATCCCGACGGCTGGAGTAACACGAAGAATAACCGAGACAAAAGCGTGCTGATACCCAGGATTTATAGCCACCCACCCGGGACATACTCCCCCACCCTTCCCATCGGAGACAGAAGATACAAAAGCCTGAAATCACGAACCACCAGGCTCAAGGACAGCTTCTCTCCCGCTGGGAAAGGACTATTGAACGGTATCCACGGACGTTTGGTTGGACTCTCCACCTCAGAATCGACCTCGTTATGACCGTCCACCTCTCTGTCTGCCTACAGTGCACTTTTTCTGTAAATCTAACACTTTATTCTGCATTCGCTTATTGTTTTACCTTGTCCCACCTCAAAGCACTGTTGTGATGAATTGATCTGTATGAACGGTGTGCAAGACAATCTTTTTCACTGTACCTCCATACATGTGACAATAATAAACCAAATTAGTACTGCTCAGTGAGATGGACCAAAAGGGTCAATGTGCATCCAGATTTCTGTGGACTGAGAACAGTTCCCTCAAAGTAAAAGGTCCAGATGAATCCTTTCTTTGGATGAGAGGATGTAGACAGAAACCCGGGAACTTTGAGTCAACTGATTTGACGTCACTGAGGAGGATGGCCAGAATGGATGATTCAGACTCTGTTCACAGACAGTTCGGAAATTATGCGGGGTAAAATTGTTTTATTTATGACATGGATTTGGGACCACATTTCTGGGGCCCTGATGACGCTGAGGACACTGTTGGTGAGGTAAATGTTCTGGACCATGTGGATATGAAGAGAGAGGATTTGTTGGAGTGTTAGAAAATATTAGGACAGAGAAGACACCGAGGCCTGACGGAATATTCCCCGAGCTTCTCCGAGAGCAGAGAGAGGAGATTTCTGAACCGTTGACTAGGATCTTTGAGTCCTAGTTTTTCACGGGTATGGTACCGGAGGGATGGAGGGTGGCAAATGTTGTCCCCTTGTTCGGAAAATGTAGTAGGGATAGTGCAGGTAATTATAGACCAGTGAGCCTTACGTCTGAGGTGGGCAAGCTGTTGGAAAGGATTCATAGAGATAGTATCTATGAGCATCTTGGAATCATGATCTGATAAGGGCCAGCCAGGGTGGCTTTGTGAAGGCCTGATCGCGTCTCACTAGCCATAACGTGCTCTTTAGAAGGTGACCAGGCGTATTGATGAGGGTAGTGCAGTAGATGTGGTCTTCATGGATTTAGAAAGGCAATTGACAAGATTCCACATGGTAGGCTTCTTCAGAATGTCAGAGGGCATGGGATCCAAGGTAGCTTCGCCGTGTGGATGCAAAATTGGCTTGCCTACAGAAAGCAGAGGGTTGTGGTGTAGGGAGTGCATTCAGATTGGAAGGCTGTGACTAGCGTTGTCCAACAAGTATCAGTTCTGTGACATCTGCTTTTCGTGATTTTTACTAATGACTTCGATGAAGGGGTAGAAGGGAGGGTTGGCAACTTTGCAGACGACACAAAGGTCGTAGGTTTTATGGGTAATGTAGAGGATTGTCGGAGATTGCAAACGGTCATTGATAGGATGCAGAGCTGGGCTGAGAAGTTGCAGATGGAGTTCAATCCGGCGAAGTATGAGGTGGTACACTTTGGAAGGACAAACTCCAAGGCGGAGTACAAAGTTAATGGCAGGATTCTGTGTAGTGTGGAGGAGAAGATAAATCTGTACGTCCATATCCAAAGATCCCTGAAAGTTACATCACAGATGGATAGGTTAGTTAAGAAAGCTTATGGGATGTTGGCATTCATAAGTCGTGGGATCGAGTTTAAGATCCGCGAGGTAATGTTGCAGGTCTATAAAACGCTGGTTAGACCAGACTTAGAGTACTGTGTCCAGTTCTGGTCGCCTCATTATAGGAAGGATGTGGAAGCGTTGCAAAAGGTGCAGAGGAAAATTACCAGGATGCTGCCTGATTTGGAGAGTATGCTGTATACGGAGAGACTGAGGGAGATGGGGCTTTACTCTTTGGAGAGAAGGATGAGAGGAAACATGATAGAGGTGTACAAAATATTAAGAAGAATAGATAGAGTGGACAGCCATCCCCTCTTTCCCAGGGCACCAATGCTCAATACAGGAAGACATGGCTTTAATGTAATGGGTGGGATATTCAAGGGAGATATCAGAGGACGGTTTTTTACCCAGACAGTCGTTGGGCTGTAGAGTGCGCTTTCTGGGGCGGTGGTGGAGGCAGGTACATTGGTCAGATTCAAGAGATTGTTAGATAAGCATATGGTGGAATTTAAAATAGAGGGGTATGTGGGAGGAAGGGTAAGATAGTCTTAGGCGAGTTTTAAATGTCGGCACAACATTGTGGGCCGAAGGGCCTGTATTGTCCTGTACTGTTCTATGATTAAAAATCGGACCCATCAGACACTGTTTGAAAGCCCTTCCACTCACCTTAAACCGATAACATCTTGTTTTTGACACACCTGCAGGCGAACAAATATTTTTCGCTATCATTCCTGTCTGTGCCTCTCACAATCTGTTAGATTTCCTTCATATCATCTCTCAGGGAAAACAAGCCCAGCCTATCCGATATGCCGTGACCAGAATCACACACACTGTTCTTAATGCAGGTTGCACCTTCACGTTCCATCTTATATTCCATGTCCAGACCCAGGAAGGCTGGCATGCCGCATGCCTTCCTCACCATCCGTTCAAACTCTGAAGTACTTCAGGGAGGCCTGAACTTGCGCCCTAAGATCGTTCTTCACTTCAACACTATATTGGGTCTTGCCATTCACAAATTATCGTCTCTTTACATTTAATCTCCCAAAGCGCTACTCTTCACATTCAATCATCCTTTTCTCCGCCCAGATCCGCAACTGATTTGTATCCCACTGTATACTTTCGCAATCTTCTACACGATCCACACCACCAAACATTGTATCGTTTTCGAACGTACTAACTCACGGATCCACAGTTTCATCCAGGATATTTTGAATTATGATAAACAGTATATGGCTCACTGCGGATCCCTGTGTAACACCATTTGTTAAGGACCTCCAGACAGAATAAGTCCCATCGACCACTTCCCTCTGTCTTCTATGTTAAGGCTAATTCTGAATACAAACGGCCAGGTAACCGTGCATGGCGCACGTCGTAATCTTCTAGATGAACCTATTATGAGGGACGTTGTAAAACGTCTTACTAAAATCCATGCAGACAAGATCAACATCCCTACGTTCATTAACGAAATTCGTCACATCCTCCAACATCTCAATCAACTTAGTAGACATGTCTTGCCGCGCACAGAGGCACGCTATCTGTCACTAATTAGGCCGCCCTTTTCCAAATTGTTCATAAGTCCCATCCCATCACTTTACTCCCACTGATGTGAGACATGCTGGTCTTTAGATTCCAGCAATATCCCTATTTTACTTCTTGACTGACGGAACAACATTTCTTCGTCGCCATTCGTCGTTCACCTCATCAGTGGCTGGTGAGAACTCGAAGATTTTGATCAAAGCCTCTTCAATATTACCTCTTGCTTCTGTCAATAACATGGGGTTGATCACATCAGGCTCTGGGTACTTATTTCATCTAACATTTGATATTTTCAGAAAAGGATAAATACATTGACTGTCTGGATTATCTCTGCCTCTCCTAACTTGAAACATTTCTATCAAATCGCCCTTCAGCCTCCAACACTCCACAGACAAACAATCCAAGTTTGTCCACCCTCTGCTTGTCGTTATTACTCTCCATTCCAGGCAACAGTCTGGCGAACATCTTCCGCACCATCTCTAAAGCTGCCACATTGATCCTACAGTGTGAGCACCGGAACTGCACACTGTACCATAGAATGCGACACAAATGATGTCTGAAACAGCAGCAACATGTCCTTCCAACATTTTAACTCACCGCCCCGACCGATGAAGGCCGGACGCCTTCCTTAACACCTTAACTGCTTGCGTGACCACTTTCAGGTAACTCTGCCCTTGAACACCAAAATCCCTCTGTACATTAGTGCTGTAAGGTTCTGGCCATTAACTGTGTATTTTCCCCTTGAACTTGAGCTCCAAAAGTGAAACACCTCACACTTACCCGGATTAAACCTCATCTGCAGTATCTCCGCCTTGATCTGCAACTGATCTGTATCACGCTGTGTTCTTTTACAGCCGCCTACACTGCCCACAACAGCACCAATCACTGTGTCATCTGCACAACTTCCTTCAGATGTGTCAAAAAGAACAAAGAACCGTCCACTGATCCCTGAGCAACACAATTGATCGTGGAATGTTGGGGATGGGAGAAGGAAGGAGGGAAGGTGGGAAGAGAGCGGAAGGGAGAGAGAGATTGATGGAGGAGAGGATTTGAGTTCAACGGAATGCAGGAGTCATGCAGTCACACAATAATACAGCACGGAAACAGGCCCATCGGCCCATCTGCTGCATACCGATCACAGCACCCTGCCTGATAGTTCCACTTGTCCACGCACACCACATTACCCTGCATGCCCTTCCCGTGTCCAGATCGCTCTTAAATTTTGCAATTGTACCCGCCTCAGCAACTTCCTCTGGCAGCTAATTCCAGGTTCTCACTGCCCTCTGCGTAAAGAGGTTAACTCTCAGGTGTCTTTTCAATCTCTCCCCTTTTAGATATCGGTCTGGGGTGGCGTTACCGGTCAGGGATACTATTACAGCTGCAGCATGGGTGAATAATGTAGAAGGATCATTTCTTTAGTGAGTATAGGTGGAAGTTTGGAACAAGAAAGGATCCGTTACTCTACTGGTAATATTCTATAGGCACCCCGGTAGCAGTAGGGATACCGAGGAGCAGATTGGGTGGAAGATTTTGGAAAGATGCAAGAATAACAGGGTTGTTATCATGGGAGACTACACTTCCCAAATATTGATTGGCACCTGCTTAGTGACAAATGTTTAGACGGGGCAGAGTTTGTTAAGTGTGTCCAGGACGGGTTTCTGTCACAATATGTTGACAGGACGATGAGAGGGAATGCCATATCAGATCTAGTATTAGGTAATGTTCCGGGTGAGGTGACAGATATCTCGGTAGGTGAGCATTCGGTGGACAAACTTCTCAAGTAACCCCCGCACCCTAACCTTTAGCATTGTCATGGATGAGGATAGGAGCAAAGAGGGCAGGAAGATATTAAATTGGGGAAGGGAAAATTATGAGGCTATCAGACGAGAAATTGAGAGAGTAAATTGGGATAACACTTTGGAAGGGAAATGGACGATGGAGATGTGGTCGTTGTTCAGGGATCTCTTGCAAGATGTTAGGGATAAATTTGACCCGGTGAGACAGAGAATGAATGGCAGGGTGAAGGAACCATGGGTGACAAGCTGGTGGAACAACTAGTCATGAGGAAGAACGCAGCATCCATAAGCTGTAGGCAGCAAGGTTCAGATAGGTCTCATGAGGAATTTAGGGAAGCAAGGAAGGAACTTAAGAAGGTGCTGAGGAGAGCAATAGGGTACATGAAAAGGTCTTGGCATGGAGGGCTAAGGAAAATCCCAAGGCTTCTTTCACGTACGTGAAGAGCAGAAGGATCACAAGAGCAAAGGTAGGACCGATTAGAGACAAAAGGTGAGAAGATGTGCCTGGAAGTTGTGGAAGTGGGTGAGGTTCTCAATGAATACTTCTCTTCCGTATTCACCAAGGAAAGGGGCCTTGATGACGCAGAGGACAATGTTGGTAAGGTTAATGTTCTAGAGCATGTATATATCAAGAGAGAGGATGTGTTGGAGCTGTTCGAAAATACTGGGACAGATAAGTCCCCGGAGCCTGACGGGATATTCACCAGGCTGCTTCGGGAGGCGAGGAAGGAGATTGTTGAACCATTGGCTAGGACCTTTGAGTCCTCGTTGTCCATGGTAATGGTACCAGAGGATTGGAGGGTGGCAAATGTTGTCCCCTTATTCAAAAAAGTTAGTAGTTATAGTCCAGAGAATTACAGACCGGTGAGCCTTAAGTCTGTGGTGGGTAAGCTGTTGGAAAGGATTCTAAGAGATAGGATCTATGAGCATTTATAGAATCATGGACTGATTAGGGACAGCTTGCATGGCTTTGTGAAGGGAAGTTCATGTCTCACAAGCATGGTTGGGTTCTTTGAGGAGGTGATCCGGAAGATTGATGAAGATAGTGAAGTAGATGTGCCCTACATGGATCTTAGTAAGGCGTTTGACAAGGTTCCACATTGTAGGCTTCTTCAGAAGGTCAGAGGTTATAGGATCCAGGGAGGCTTGGGCGCGTGGATTCAGAATTGGCTTGCCTGTAGCAAGCAGAAGGTTGTGGTGGAGGGAGTGCATTAAGATCGCAGGGCTGTGACTGGTGGTATCCCACAAGGATCTGTTCTGGGACCTTTACTTTCGTGATATTTATTAATGATTTGGATGAGCGGGTAGAAGGGTGGGTCAGCAAGTTTGCAGACGACACGTCGGTGGTGTTGTGGATAGTGTGGAGGATTGTAGGAGAATGCTGAGGGATATTGATAGGATGCAGATCTGGGCTGAGAATTTGCAGATGTAGTTCAATCCGGGGAGGTGTGAGGTGGTACGCTTTGGAAGGACAAACTCCAAGGCAGAGTACAAAGTTAATGGCAGGGTTATGGGTAGTGTGGTGGAGGAGATGGATCTGGGGGTACATAGCCACAGATCACTGAAAGTTGCCTCACAGATGGATAGGGTAGTTAAGAATGCTTCTGGGATGTTCGCTTTAGTAATTTGTGGGATCAAGACTCTGGTTAGAGCACACGTGGAGTACTGTGTCCAGTTCTGGTTGCCTCATTATTAGAAAAATGTGGAAGATTTGGAAAGTGTGCAGAGTAGATTTAAGAGAATGCTGCCTGGTTTAGAATGTATGGGTTATGAGGAGGGACGAAGGGAGCTAGGGCTTTACTCTTTGGAGAAAAGGAGGATGAGGGGAGACATGACAGAGGTATACAAAATATTGAGAGGAATAGATCGAGTGGACAATGAGCGCCTCGTTCCCAGGGAACCAATACCCAAGACAAGAGGGCATGGCTTTAAAGCAATAGTGGGGAAGTTCAATGGAGATATCAGAGGAAGTTTTATTTTTACCCATAGAGTGGTTGCTGCATGGAATGCGCTGTCTGAGGCGGTGTTGGAGGCAGGTGCATTGGTCAGATTCAAGAGGTCATTAGGTAGGCACATGGAGGAATTTAAGATAGAGGGATATGTGGGACCAAGGGCTTACATAGCCTTAGGCGAGGTTTTAAAGTTCGGCACAACATTGTAGGCCGAAGAGCCTGTATTGCGCTGTACTGTTCTGTGGTTCATGTTCTATGTCCGTCACGTTTAGTCAGCTGGGTATAGATGAATCCTTCGCCGAATATCAAAAGTTAAAGACCGGACTTAAGAGGGAAATCAGGAGAGCAAAATGAGGGTTGGTATGGATTTGGCAGGCAGGGAGAAAGATAATCCCAAGGGGACCTTCAGTTACATTAACCGTGAAAGCGTGTCGAGGGAGAGACCAGGTCCACTGACAGACTCCCATTGCCACCTGTGTGAGGATCCACGGGAGATGGCTGAGATTTTTAATGTCTGTTTCTCCTCAGCGTTCACAACAAAGAAGTCACGGATGCCAGGGAAGGCTGGAATGGCTGGAATAGATGATTCTGAGGCTTTGGGAGGTGACAGACACTTTAGGAATTACGCGGAGTTAATTTGTCTTATTTCTGACCTGAACGTTGGACCAAATATCTGTAAACATCAGACTATTCAGACTCAGTTTAATCGCCTTTGCACTCACTTTAATGTTTTGGCATCTTGAATTAATAGACTTATCCTGGGAACTAAAGGTTTTGCGAACCTCTGCACCTCTCATGATCTGATACATTTCGCAACGGTCACCTTGCAGGGAAAACAACCCGAGCCTATCCAGTGTCTCGCCATAATCTCCAACACAGTCAACAGTCCAGCGAGTCTCCTCTGCTCTCCTCCCAGCGGAATAGTATCCCTCTTGTACTGTGGTGACCAGAATTACACACACTGCTCTCGTTCGGCCCATGCAGTGTTTTGTTGCGAAGTACCACAACGTTCCCGCTCTTATATTCCATGTCCCGACCTATGAAGGCTGACATGCCGTTTGCCTTCATCACCTACCTATAGACCTCTGTGGCCACTTTCATGGAATCGTGGAGTAAGACACCGTTCTCTGTTCGTCAGCGTTAATTCTGTGTCCTCACATGTACTGTACTTGTTCAGAATAAATTCCATCTGCCAATGCCCCTTCCATCTTTCTAACTGATCTATGTCCTGTTGATTCATCAGAGAACCTTCTCGCTATCCACGATACAGACATTTTTTGATCATCCACCTATCCACTGTAAATTACACTAATCCCTTCTGCCTGCACATGATCAATATCACTCCGTTCTCTGCATATTCATGTGCCTATCTAACAGACTCTTCTCTTTACAATATTTTTATTAAATCCATGAAAAAATACAGAGTACATGCATCAAGAAAGAGAGTAAAAATACTACTAAATACGTTGTGTTAAATCATACTGAAGATCACAATACTCTAAATTAATAATCACATGTAATAGTTAGTTAATAAAGGAAAAAAATGAAATATTTTATTATAAAAAATCTACTCTCACTACCAAAAACCAAAGCTGTTTTATGGAAAAAAACAAGGAAAAACCCTTAAAACGTAACAATGTCAGCCAATGTCTGCATTTTAGTCATCAAATCAGAGATTTTGAAAATAATTCAAAAAAGGTCCCCACAAGGTTTGAAATTCTAAGTTAGATTAAAAAACTGAACAACGAATCTTCTCTAGATTCAGCTATGACAATAACATCCCGTAACCATTAAGCATGAGAAGGCGGAGTAACTTCCTTCCATTTAAGCAACACAGCCCTCCTCGCTATAAGAGAAATAAAAGCCAGAATGTGTAAATCGGAAGCCTTCAAAGTTACATCTTTTTCTCCAACGATCCCAAATAATGCAATCAAAGGATTAAGTTTGAAATGTATTTTGAAAAGTACAGAAAAAGTTTGAAAGACTGTTTTCCAATATTTTTAAAGACTCTGACACATCCAGAGTATGTGAATTAGAGAAGCCACTCCGTTATTGCATTTGTCACAGTAAGGAGATATATCGGAATTAAAAATGGGATAGTTTATCTTCAGACAAGTGAGCTCTATGGACCACTTTAAATTGAAGGAGAGAATGACGGGCACATAATGGGGAAATATTAACCAATTTGAAAATTTCATTCCAAGTTTCCTCAGAAATTGACGTCTGCAAATCTTGTTCCCATCTAACAGACTCTTGAATACCACTTTCGTATCTGCTTCCAGTCCCACCCCTGGCAGCACACTCCAGGCATCTACCACTCTATGTGCCCTGCACAGACATTTCTACCCTGGGAAAAAGATTCTGGCTGTCTATGCTATCTATGCCTCTCATAGTTTGATAAACTTCCATCAGATCTCCCCTCAGCCTCCAACGCTACAGAGAAAACAATTCCAAGTTTGTCCAACCTCTCTTTACTGATCATACATTTTAATCCAGGCAGTATCCTAGTAAACCTCTTCTGAAGTCCCTCCAAAGTCTTCACATCCTTCCTGTAATGGGGTGACCAGAACAGCACACAATACTCCAAGTGTGGCCTAACCGAAGTTTTATACAACTGCAACATGACTTCCTGATTCTTATACTCTATACCCCTAGCAATGAAGGCAAGCATACTATATGCCTTCTTTACCACTCCATCTCTTTGCGTTGTCACTTTCAGGGAGGTATGGACTTGGACCCCTAAACCTTCTGTACACTTAGGTCCTGTCATTAATTATATACTTTCCCCAAAGTATGGTACAATATATCTCTAAGAAAACTGAAGGCAATTAAAGTCAGTAGGAACTGGGGGTAAAGGCTACATGGGAATCTGACACATATCTGTGTCTGTTAAACATCTCAGTCCCAGGGTATTGCCGTAGAAGTTCCACAGAGCAGGATCACAGGCCCAGCCACCTATAGCTACTTCATTAATGACCAATCCTTCATCATTAGGTTAGAAGAGATGTTTATTAATGATTACACACTGTTAAATTCCATTGCTAATTTCTCAGATTACGAGGCCAACTATGACTGCATGCTGCATGACGTGAACAATATCTAAGCTTAGACTGATAAGTAACAAGTAGCATTCATACCACAGGCGAATTGACTGAAATTATTTATTTATTTTTCAAAACTTAATGTTTTTAAATTTCAGAAGCAGGATAGAACGTGCAGTTATTACTATATTACCGATTTAGTAGAAGAAAATAAAAATGAATTTTATTTATGGTACGGACCGATGACATCTGCCTTGAACAAATGTCTTGTGCACGCTTTAAATTTATAAGCTGCATAAGGAGGCAAATCTTAGCCAGTGAAGAGAGACAACAGTCAGGTGATACTTCTGTCAATTAATCCCGGTTCCCACACTACCGTAAGTGACTGAGATTGATTTTGTGCAAATAATTTATATGTAACTGTCCTCCAGTCTCTGCATTTTTCTTGGGACTTTGCTCAGCTTTAATTGGGAGAGGCTTCTGCCTTTTCTGCTCTTTAAATAATCGGCTTTAAGTTCTTTGACTATGTTTGTTACGTATTAACTCCAACTTATAGTCTAATGCAGCATTGCTGTGAGTACTCTGAAATGCGTCATAATGAGATGTTCAGCATTAAATGCGTACAATCCACTCACTAACAAAGCTGTGATTCTTTTTTGAGCCATTCTACAACAAAGTAATAAATAGATTTTGCTGTTAAATCAGAGATGACTTCATTTGATGCTGAATAGATTTACAAAACATTCAGACAGACTGCATTGTCTGATGACATGAGTTGCCTCACCGATGAATTATTGTGGCTGTTGACTCAAATGTCAGGTTTTCATAATATTCATATTACAACCTCTTGCTCGATTTTAATAGTCTCAAGTTATTTTTGTGTCAAAGAATAAAATTCCCCTTCAGTGCAAAATACAATTCTCCTTGCTATGCTCTAATTAAGTACTTTGATATATAAGTGACTTTTTCAGTTTGCAGAGAGAAGCTTTCGCCAAATGTTTTCCTGGTTGGTTTCATGTACTTCTGTTTTCTTGGGTCTTTTGTCCTCAACCTTTAAGTTCTAATCGTGACAATGTATGATTTGCCTTGGAATTATTTAGTTAAGAGTTGTCTGGAGTCTCTTGTGAATCAAAGATCAATCTCTTGAATACGACCTTTTAATATATTAAAAAAGTTACAGGGGTAATGTTAGGCCTTTTGAGGTAGGAGGTGATTTGATAAAATATCCAGGAATATTGCTGGCCAGAGTTGATAACCATAAAACTAGGGGCTTCAGAAAGGAAATCATGTAAAAGGTAATCGAAAAGGACAACAGAATGTTGTTTTATCTCGGGGGTCTTTATTGAGACCACATTTGGAGTGTTGCATGCAGTTTTGGTCTCCTTACATGAGGAAGGATGTATTGAGCTTGGAGTCAGTGCAGTGAACATTTATGATATTGCAGTTGACAAAATCTAGCCTGATGTCTCAGGATTCAATATGATCTGATAAATGTATACAGCATGTCATTTCTGTTAATATTCATTCAAGATGTTATTTATTATCTCATTACTGGTCCACTTTTTCTATGCAAAGTTAATTTTATTCATGATGTGGTGAATATTTAGCAAGCACTGATTATATTTCTACTGCCTCAGTCAGCCATAATTGTATTAAATGGCCTATTCCTGGTCCTTGCTTCTATGTTTCTATGCTTCTTCCCGGTGGGGTCAAACTTTGTGGTCCACTAAGAAGGTAATGTGAGTCATTGATTGGCAAGGAAGCCAGCCTTCAGGTTGTAGGGATTTATTTACGTCAAGTCTCTTTAGGTGATTGCTAATCAAGATAAAACTGATATTTGGGCCATTTTTCCCACCTGAAAAGTACTGCTATGAGAAACGAGTGAGTTAACATATTACTGAAAATGAGCACCTCTGTTGGATCAGGCTACACTGTGTCAGTGACCAGAGGAGAGATCAGGAGAATATTCTCACTCAGAGAGTTTTCAGCACCTGGAATGCACTGCCTGAAATAGAAGTGGAAGCAGATTCCATAAATTAAATTAAATTAAATTAAATTAAATTAAATTAAATTAAATTAAATTAAATTAAATTAAATTAAATTAAATTAAATTAAATTAAATTAAAAGGGAATTTGGCAGTTTTATAGATTTATGGAACAAAGACAGGTGTCTCATCACGGCAGCTTTGTCGGAGTGCCCAGTCCCAGCTGGCTGGTTGACAACCTCCTGCACTGTAGGTTTCCCTGTTTCGGTGAGTCTGCCGACTACAGATGTTGACCTTCATCTCTCGGAATCAGGCTAATTTGGGAGTCAGACAGGTTGCAGAGGAGCTCGCTTGCAAGCTGCTCTGTTGGTGAAACAGCAACTGACTCCGCATTTCGGCGTATTCTCTTCTCCGATATTGCAGACACTGAAAGAATCTTAGAATCATAGAAGAGTTACCTGAAATGAACAGAATGCTCTAGTTGAGGCCAGACCAGTGTTTTAGAAATGTTCAGCATGACTTCTCTGTTTTTAGACTCTATACCTCTATTTATAAAGCCCAGAACTGTGTTTGCATTATCAGCCTTTCTTTAACCTGCACTGCCACTTTCTGCACTACTCCAAGAACCATCTGCCACTGAATCCCTTGTCGAACACTCAAAGAAGTGTAAACGAAAATCTAAGCCTACTCCACCTTCATCCAATATTTCATTTGCTTTATGCCTGCAAATATAACTTGAAAATCCATTTATCCGGTTGTTGAGACGAATGCAGGAGAACATCCATTGGGGTACTTTTGAGAACTGATTTGCTTTAATCCCAAATACCTTTCATGATAAAACATGCCAGTAAATTTCAAAGTGAGTAGAATCCACATAACTAACTTGAAGCAAATAAGGGAAGAAATACTTTTAGACATGCCCTGACAGCAAAACACATTCGGAATTTGCTAGGTTTTTGTGGGCAGGTTTCTTCATGGATGGAGGCATGCACTGTCGACCCTTCACTGAGGGAGCACAGTGGTGCAGCTCTTAGAGCTGCTGCCTCACAATTCCAGCAGCCAGGGTTCATTTCTGACTTCTCATGCTGCCTGTGTGCAGTTTGCACGTTCTCCAGATGCTCTGGTTTCCTCTCACATCCCAAAGACATGTGGGTTGGTGGGTTAATTTACCCCTGTATTGGACAGTGTGTAGATGAGTGGAAGAATCTGGGGGAGTTGAAAGGAATGTGACGGGAATAAAATGGAATAGGTGTAAACGGGTGCTTAATGGTCAACGTGGACTCGGTGGGCCTTCGGTGATGTATGACTCTAATATCATTAAAAATAAGACTGCAGTAAAGCATTCAATATTAATGCTTTAATATTCTGAAATTATCAAAGCACAATAGGTCTAATACTGCACTTTAGAGAATAGTCCTAATAATAAGTGTGCAGGGCCTAATGTTATTCTTATTCTAATGGTTCTTATTCTGTTGGCTAGAACAAGTGATTGCCCATATATACAGAATTTAATTTACATCTTAAGATATTCTAGTTTCTAACACTTTCAGAATGGAACAAGATCAGTATGCATCCGGAGATGTGATTGCTGGGTGCAAGGAAGCTTTTGCCTCTTTCTTCACTGTAACTTAGCTGAGAGATGCAACGGGAACTCAGTTTACTTGTGGCAGGGCATACAGTGGTTCCACTGAAAATCCTGGTCAATTGATGGGATGAATGGTTTCTGTGCACATGGACTAGGGGACAATAGTCTGTATATGAATAATGCACTTGACACAATATAAAGCTCATGGAGTTAATAGCATCATATTCATAGAAGAGTACATGAGAGACACAGTTCACAAAGTGGTAAATTTTACATGATATTTTTTAAGAAGATGGACTTGATGGATAGCCTTTTCTTTCCAGATTTCCTCTCATTTACAACATGATCTGATTTTTATTTACCTCCCATTGAGCCTACAAAGTTCGGTACTGGATATTGTTGTGACTCAACAATTTGTTCCAGTAAATTGCAGTATTTTTAACTTTAAACTAGCAATTTGGTGTGGGCAGTTTGAAGGTGCACTTCATCCTTACTTGATGTAATCTAATCTGTAGAGAGCGGCTGACTAGCCTCAAGCAAGAAAACGTCTCCTCCCTGACTCCCTATCTTGCAGTCAGAAATTCTGATCGACGTTGCTCCTCAATGAGGAAAGATTAATTGCTCTATTTCTATTCTGTTTAAAATTATCATTGGAATAATAATAGGCTTGTGATTGGTGTGGCTTTAATTAGCATATAAAATACTGACATCAAGGACACAATCCCAGGGTAAGCAATCAAATGAAAGTACCATGAGGAAATGAAGAAGTAACTTCCAAACAAAAAAGGAATTAAATGAGAGAGAAAAGTGTTTAATGCCAATAAAAGCAAGAGCTTTTGTGCACATATAGCTAACCAATGAGGCTCAATTAAGCAGGCCTATCTGTCCAAACCAGAGGCACAGTACATCTCTCATCTGACTGGAGAGACACTTGGCTATCAATAACTAAAGCAAGTGGTAAAATAAGTATCTTCCTTGTCGTTTATTTTTACATTCCTCAAGTCACAGTGGTAGCAGTGAATCCAGGCGAAATTCTGATCAAGGTTGAACTCGCATCAAGTGAGGCTGGGAAAGAGTTTGTACCTCCTTGGAGAAAGTGGTCTCCAAGAGGATCTGTTCCCCTCCCATCTATTAGTCTATGTGTGGTGTTCGCTGCAGTAAGAAAGATTTCCTGCCTAAAGCTACTCAATGCTTTTGAAAGCACATTAACATCACCCAGTGACGTTTGCAGTTGTAATCGCATGTTCCTTGCTTTTTCATTCTATTTTTTGGCTTTTCAAGCTGTGCTTATGATGAGAACAGGTCACCAGTGCTAATGACAATTATTCAGACAGAAGCGCATTTTGCTGTTAAGAGCATTAAAACTGCTGGACACAGCATCCATCTGTTTTGTGCATATATCCTCATTATGCTGATATATGACTGCAGAGGATAACAAAGTGAGTTTTATGCTTCTGTCAAACTCCCTCCCATCAGAAATATCTTGAATCAACTGCAAGGCTAAACTTCCCAACACCCACCCACTTTGTGCAGACAGAATCTTTCATTCTCACTCACATTAGTGCACAAGCTCTACATTATGATGATTGTAAATGATATTATGAGAAATCTAAAAAGAATAAATAGGAAGGATCTATTTCCCTCAACAGAGAGGTCAAAAACGGCACTTCTTTAGCATGCGACTAACCTCATGACTTCCCAGCCTTGTAGAAATAGAATATTTTGATGAATATTTAGATGAATGCAACTCCAAGAACACGAAGGAAGCTCAAATCCATCCAGGTCAAAGCAGCCCACTTGACTGGCACCCCATCCACCACTCTTAGCATTTCCTCTCCCTTCCACCAGCTCACAGTGGCTGCAGTTACTTGCCAAGGCTATTTTGACAGCATCTCTCAAACTCAAGGGCAGCAGGAGCATGGGAATCCAAAGGGTCCCCTCACATTGGAAATTTGTCACAGCTCCTTCATTTCTCTGGGTGTAAATCCTGTTTACTTTTCCCTACCCAGTAGCCTTGTGGGAGTACTTTTACCAGAAAGACTACAACTTTCAAGAAGGCACCTGCACCTTCCAGAGGACAATTAGGATTAGGCAGTAAATACTAAACTTGCTGCCAATTCACTTAAACTGTAAATGAACAATCAAAAAGAATGAAGGAGCAAGGTGCTACAGAAACAGATTGATGGAAACTTAGGTAACTTATTCACCCAAAGGGTAGTAATCTAGTAATACCTGAGAATAGAGGCAAACCCACAAAAAGTACCTGGCCTGACTTTCAATGTGCGAAAGTCTACAAGGCTGCTTTTAGTTTAAAAAGTTCTTTTTTGGCCATCAGGGACGAAAGTTTCCTTCGATGCCTTATATTTGTGTATTTTAAGTTTCTATGATACTATATTCCCAACCTCCTTAAGAAAATCCCCTATTGCATTTGTGGCAAGTCTTTTCAAGTCCACTTTGCCTTTCTGATCTTAACTAAGGGAAGCTGCTGAATCATTGCTTACTATTAGAAGGTCTTTTAATTGTTACAAAGTAGAAGGAGGCCATTCAGCCCATCAAATCATCTAATCATAGAAAGTACAGCACAATACAGGCCCTTCAGCCCACAATGTTGTGACGACCTTTAAACCTTGCCTAAGACTACCTAACACATTTCCCCGACATATTCCTCTATTTTAAATTCCACCATATGCTTATCTAGCAATCTCTTGAATTTAACCAATGTAGCTGCCTCCACCACTGCCCCAGGCAGCGCATTCCATGCCCCAACTGCTCTCTGGGTAAAAAACCTCCCTCGATATCTCCCTTGAACTTCCCACCTATTACTTTAAAGCCATGCTCTCTTGTATTGAGTATTGGTGCCCTGGGAAAGAGGCGCTGGCTGTCTACTCTATCTATTTTGTATACCTCTATCATGTCTCCTCTCATCCTCCTTCTCTCCAAAGATTAAAGCCTTAGTCTTGCCTCATAATGCATACTCTCTAAACCAGGCAGCATCCGGGTAAATCTCCTCTGCACCTTTTCCAACGCTTCCACATCCTTCCTACAATGAGGTGACCAGAACGGGACACAGTGTGGTCTAACCAGAGTTTTGTCGAGCTGCATCATTGCCTCGCGGCTCTTAAACTCGATCCCTCGACTTATGAATGCTAACATCCCATAAGTTTTCTTAATTACCCTATCCACCTGTGAGGCAACTTTCAGTGATCTGTGGATATGAACCCCCACATCCCTCTGCTCCTCCACACTACCCAGAATCCTGCCATTAACTTTGTACTTCACCTTGGAGTTTGTCCTTCCAAAGTGTACCACCTCACACTTCTCCGGATTGAACTCCATCTGCCACCTCTCAGCCCAGCTCTGCATCTTATCAATGTCCTTCTGCAATCTTAGACAGTCCTCCACACTATCCACAACACCACCGACCTTTGTGTCGTCTGAAAACTTGCCAACCCAACCTTCTAGTCCCTCATCCAAGTCTGTGCTTTTTCGAACAAAAACATGGGTCCCATTTCCCTACTGTTTCCTCACGGCCCTGCAAATTATTTTTTCTCATGCCTTTATCCATTTTCCTTTTGATATGGTCCTAATGTGGGTTGATGGGATTCATATAGATGGGCAGAAAGGTTGGCATGTATGTGGTGGGCTAAATGGGCCCATTTCTGTGCTGTAAGTCTCTAGCCCTTAATTATTTGGTTTGTAGCTTCCTGCAGGCAGTGAAATTCAGATCAAAACTGCTCCCTGCATAAGTTTTTCTTCACATTCCCTTTCTCACCTTCACTCAGAACTGATATTTCAACTATCTGCTAAGGGAAGCAGCCTCCCCACACCTGACAACTATTTTTGTGCCCATCTTGTGTACAAGATCTTCCAAACCCTTAAAAATGCTTCCAACTATAAGTGAATCTAAAAGCAATTTTTGAAATAAACAATAAGGCAAATTTTTTAAAAAAGATAGAAATTGTACAAAATATGGACTACCCCACCACACTCTCTCTCTCCTCTTTCTCTCTTCTCTCTCTTTCCTCTCTCTCTCTCCCCTCTCTCTCCCTCCCCTCTCCCCCCCCCCCAAACCCCTCCACTCTTCTTCTTTCTTGAATGGCATTCCCTGCTGAATGGTTGCCACACATCAATAAGCAGGTCTTTAACTCCCATGATTTGAGGCATTGGTGGACTGGTAGGGGGTCCAGCAGAATGTTAACATACCCCAGTA
>NC_067445.1:1775376-1905658 GCF_009764475.1 Pristis pectinata | reverse complement strand
CACATTTGTCCTCCCTCTGTTTGTCGCTATTGCTCTCCACTACCTGCAACACTCTGAAGAACACCTTCTGCATCATCTCTAAAGATGCCACATCGATCCTGTAGTGTGACCACCAGAACTGCACATAGTACTCGAAATGCGGCACAACTGATGTCTTAAACAACAGCAAAGTGATTGTCTAAAATTTTTACTCAGCGCCCCGACTGATGAAGGTAGACATGCCGTAGGCCTTCTTTGGCACTTTATCTGCTTGCGTGGCCACTTTCAGGACACTCTGCTCTTAAACCCCAAAATCCATAGAAGCCATAGAAACCATAAGAAAACTACAGCACAGAAAACAGGTCATTCGGCCCTTCTAGTTTGTGCCGAAACATTATCCGGCTAGTCCCATTGACCTGCCACCAGCACATACCCCTCTAGACCTCTCTCGTCCATGTATCTATCCAATTTACGCTTTAAAGTTAAGAGCGAGCCCACATTTACCATATCAGATGACAGCCCATTCCAAACTCCCACCACTCTTTGAGTGAAGAAGTTCCCCCTAATGATCCCCCTTTACCTTTCCCCTTTCAACATAAAGCCATGTCCTCTCGTACTTATCTCTCCTAATCTAGGTGGAAAGAACCTACTTGCATTAACCCTGTCTATGCCCCTCATCATTTTATAAACCTCTATCATATCTCCCCTCATTCTTCTCCGCTCCAAGCAATAAAATCCAAACATGCTCATTCTTTCCTTATAACTCAACTCCTGAAGACAAGACAACATTCTTGTAAATCTCCTCTGCACTCTGTCAATCTTACTGACATCATTCCTGTAGTTCGGCGACCAGAACTGCACACAATATTATACATTTGGTCTCATAAATGACTTATATAACCTCACCAAAACATTCCAACTCCTATACTCAATACTTTGATTTATAAATACCAGGATGCTGAAAGCCTTTTTTACAACCCTATCTACCTGAGACTCTACTTTCAAAGAATTATGTATCTGAACTCCCAGATCCCTTTGATCCTCTGCATTCATCAGTGCCCTACCATTTACTGTGTATGTCCCCCCTTGATTTGTCCTTCCAAAATGCAACACCTCACACTTGTCTGCATTAAAATTCAATCTGCCATTCTTTGGACTATTTTACTATTTGGGCCAGATCCCTCTTCAAGCATTGAAAGCCTTCCTCACTGTCCACTACACCTCCAATCTTAGTGTCATCCGCAAATTTACTAATCCAATTTACCACATTATCATCTAGATCATTGATATATACAACAAACAACAATGGACCCAACACAGATCCCTGAGTCACACCACTAGTCACAGGCCTCCAATCTGAGAAACAACCATCCATAACCACTCTCTGTCTTCTCCCACTCAGCCAATTTCGAATCCAGTTTACAACCTCTCCATCGATACCCATTCACTGAACCTTCTGAACTAATCTCCCATGTGGGACCTTGTCAAAGGCCTTACTAAAGTCCATGTAGACAACATCCACAGCCTTACCCTCATCTACTTTCTTAGTGATCTCCTCAAAAAACTCCACAAGATTCGTTAAACACGATCTACTACGCACAAAGCCATGCTGACTATCGTTAATCAACCCTTGGTTGTCCAAATACTTATATATCTTATCTCTCACAACACCTTCCAATAATTTACTTACTACTGATGTCAGGCTCGTTGGCCTGTAATTACCCGGTTTACTCTTCGAGTCCTTCTTAAACAATGGAACAACATGAGCTAGCCTCCAGTCCTCTGGCACCGCACCCATGGCTAGGGTTATTTTAAATATATCTGCCTGGGCCCGTGCAATTTCTACACTAGTCTCTTTCAAGGTCCGAGGAAATATCTTGTCAGGCCCTGGGGATTTATTTACCTTTATTCGCTGTAAAGCATCAAGCACCTCCTCCTTTTTAATCTCTATATGTTCCATGACACTAGTGCCTTTTTCCCTTCCTTCCATATTCACGATTCCTGAGTAAATACTGATGCAAAAACACTGTTTAAGACCTCCCCCATCTCCTGAGGCTCCAGACATATACGACCACTCTGCTTTTATAGGGGACCAATTTTGTCTCTTACGAATCCTCTTGCTCTTAATATACCTGGAGAAACCCTTTAGGTTTATCTTCACATTATCTGCTAAAGCAGCCTCATGTCTTCCTTTTGTCTTCCTGATTTCCTTTTTTAGTATTTGCTTACATTTCCTATGCTTTTCAAGTACCTCATCGGTTCCTATTTACCTATACATGCTATACACCTCTCTCTTTTTCTTAAACAGCTCACTAATATCCCTTGAAAACCAAGGTCCCCTATATTTGTTACCCTTGCATTTAATCCTGACAGGAGTATACAAACTCTGCACTCTCAAAATTTCGACTTTGAAAGTTTTCCATTTACTGAGTACATCCTTGCCAGAAAATAACTTATCCCAATCCACCCTACCTAGATCCTTTCTCAGTTCCACAAAATTGGCCTTTCTCCAATTTAGAACCTCCACTCGAGGACCAGACCTATCCCTATCCATAATTATCTTGAAACTAATTGCATTATGGTCACTGGACCCAGAATACTCACCTACAGATACTTCTGTCACCTGACCTGCCTGGTTCCCTAATAGGAGATCAAGTATTGCATTCTCTTTCGTTGGTACCTCTATATATTGATTTAGAAAACACTCCTGAACACATTTGACAAATTCCAAGCCATCCAACCCTTTCACAGTGTGGGAGACTCAGTCAATATGTGGAAAATTAAAATCCCCTATTACAACTTGCTGTTTCTTACATCGGTCTGCTATCTCCCAACAGATTTGTTCCTCCAATTCTCTCTGACTATTGGGTGGTCTATAATACAACCCTATTAGTGTGGCCACACCTTTCCTGTATTCAGCAGTGTGCTTCAGGGGTTGGTCTTATGTTTGGAGTGTCAGATGTGGGGACCCTGGAAGACTACCACGCTCTCCGATAACTACATCTGCACAAAGTGCACAGAGATGCGGCTCCTCAAGGAACGGATTGAGAGTCTGGAGCAGCAGCTAGATGACCTTCGGCTGATTAGGGAGAGCGAGCAGAAAATAGACAGCAGTTATAAAGAGTTTGCAGACAGTACCTCTGTGGCGGTCCCCCTCAAAAACCAATATCTCATATTAGATTCAGTTGGAGAGGATGACCTGATAGAGGAAGACCTCAGCAACAGGGACCTTGGCACCATGCCTGGTACTGTGGTCCAGCGGAGGAAGCGAAATGCAGTGGTTATTGGGCATTCTATAGTAAGGGGTACGGAAAGCAGATCCTGCGATACAGACAATGAGTCTCGGATGGTGTGTTGCCTCCCTGGGTACGGGATATTACAGACCGGGTCCAGAATATTCTGAGGGGAGAGGGTTAGCAGCCAGAAGTCTTGGTACATGTAAGTACCAATGACATAGGTAGAAAAAGAGAAGAAGTCCTGAAGGGGGAATACAAGGCATTAGGGAGAAGGTTGAGAAGGAGGACCTCAAGGGTAGTCTGAGGATTACTACCTGTGCCACGTGTCAATGATAGGAAGAATAGAAAGCTCTGCAGATGAATGCGTGGCTGAGTGACTGGTACAGGGGGCAGAGCTTCAGATTTTTGGATAATTGGGACCTTTTTGGGGGGAGGCATAAACTATTCGCAAAGGATGGGTTTGCTCCTAAACTCCAAAGGGTCCAATATCCTGGCGGGAATGTTTAATTTAGTTGTAGGGGAGGGTTTAAACTGATCTGGCAAGGGGATGGAAACCAGGATGTTAGGTTACAAGATGCTATGGTAAGGGAGGAAGTTTATAGAAACAAGTCCAATGAGGATGGCAAGAAGGACAGACAGGTGAGAAGTCAGGAAACATTTGTTGAATAATAGAAGTACAACAAATCAGGATGTTAGGATGCAAAATATTAGGATATAGGATGAGGTATATTGGAACACGTCTAAGATAGTGTGTAGTGAAGATGGTAAGAAGGATAGACAGGTGGAAAGTCAGGATAATCTGCTGAACAATAGAAGTACAACAAAATCAATAGCAGATACCGGACTAAACGTACTATATTTAAATGCACGTAGCATTAGGAATAAAGTAGATGACCTAGTGCAACAACTACAGGTTAATAAATACGACATTGTGGCAATCACCGAGTCATGGCTTTGTGACGGATGTGATTGGGAACTGAATACCAGAGGTACACAGTGGAAGGATAGGCGGGTAGGCAAGGAGGAGGTGTGGCCATGATGGTTACTAGTGACATAAAATCAATAGAAAGGAAGGACATTGGGTCAGAGGAGGTGGAATCCTTATGTGTGTAGATAAGAAATAGCAAGGGTAAAAGAACAATAGTAGCAGTCATATATAGGCCCTCTAATAGCAGTTAGGAAGTGGATGATAAGTTGCAGCTTGAGATAGTAAAAGCATGCCAGAGTGATAATGTGAAGATAATTATGGGGAATTTTAACATGAAGGTGGGCTGGGAAATCCAGCAAGGCAGTAGAACTCAGGAGAGTGAGTTTGTGGAATGTCTAAGGGACGTTTTCTGGAGCAACTTGTTGAAGAGCCCACCAGGGGATCGGCTGTTTTGGATTGGGTGCTGTGTAATGAACCGGATGTGATTAGGGAACTAAAGGTAATGGAACCACTGGGAACCAGTGATCACAATATGATTGAGAGCAGTTTCAAGTTTCAGAAGAAGAAGGAGCTGATAACTGGTGTATCGATATTTCAGTGGAACAAAGGAAATCACAATGGTATCAGAGAAGAGTTGGCCCAAATTGATTGGAAGAGTAAGCTAGCTGGAGGGACAGCAGAGGAAAAATGGAAGGAATTTCTACAGGAAATAAGGAAAATGCAGGATAGATATATTCCGAGAAAAAATGTGGTTTTGAATGGAAAAAAGGCACAAATGTGGATAACGAGAGAGGTGAAGGACAAAATAAAAGCAAAAGGGGCGGCATACAAAGAAGCAAAAATTAGTGGGAAAACAGAACACTGGGAAGCTTTTAAAAACCTGCAGAGAGAAACTAAGAAGGCCATTAGGAAAGAAAAGATTAATTATGAAAGGAAGTTGGCGGATAACATTCGAAAGGATACTAAGAGGTTTTTAAATACATAAGAAGTAAAAGAGAGACACGGGTTGATATAGGACCAACTGATAACGGTGCAGGAGAGATTATATTGGACGATAGAGAGATGGTAGAGGAATTGAATGAATATTTTGCATCGGTGTTCACCGTGGAGGACATCAGCAATGTGCCGCTTAGTCAAGAGTCTCACGAAATGTAACTGAGTTCAGTTAAGATTACTAGGGAGAAGGTGCTAGGAAAACGATTTGGGCTAAAGACTGATAAGTCTCCCGGACAGGATGAGGTGCATCACCGGGTTCTGAAGGAGGTGGCTTTAGAGATAGCGGAGGCATTGGTGATAATCTTCCAGGAATCGATAGATTCCGGCATGGTTCCGGAGGACTGGAGGGTCGCAAATGTAGTTCCGTCGTATAAGAAAGGTGGGAGGCAGCATAATGGTAATTACAGACCTATTAGTCTGACGTCAGTAGTGAGAAAATTATTGGAATCTATCCTGAAGGATGGGGTTACGGAATACCTAGAGGCGCAAGGCAAAATAGGTCCTAGACAACATGGTTTTGTGAAGCGAAGATCCTGCCTGACCAAACTTTCGGAGTTTTTTGAAGAAATCACAGGTAGTGTGGATAAGGGAGAGGGGGTCGATGTTATGTCTTTAGACTTTCAAAAGGCCTTCGATAAGGTGCCTCACAAGAGACTGATTAATAAGATGAGAGGTCATGGAATTACGGGTAGGATAACAGAATGGCTGGGAAATTGGCTGGTTGGAAGAAAGCAAAGAGTGGAAATAAAAGGATCTTGTTCTGGTTGGCTACCGGTTACTAGTGGTGTGCCGCAGGGGTCGGTGTTGGGGCCGCTCCTTCTTAGTTTGTACATGAACGATTTGGATGATGGAATAAATGGTTTCGTGGCTATGTTTGCGGATGACACCAAGATAGGTGGAGGAGTAGGGAGTATTGAGGAGATAGGAAGGTTGCAGAGAGATCTAGACAGTTTAGGAGAATGGGAAAGGAAATGGCAGATGAGATTCAATGTTGAGAAATGAGCAGTTGTACACTTTGGAAGCAGAAATAAGCGGACAGATTATTATCAAAAGGAGAGAAAATTCAAAGTACGGAAGTACAAGGGGACTTGGGGGTACTCGTGCAGGATACCTTAAGGTTAACCACCAGGTCGGATCGGTGGTAAAGAAAGCGAATGCTATGTTGGCACTCATTTCGAGAGGTATAGTGTATAAAAGTAAGGAAGTGTTGGTGAGGCTCCACGGGACATTAGTGAGGCCCCATTTGGAATATTATGCGCAGCTTTGGGCCCCACATTTTAGGAAGGATGTGCCGACGTTGGAGAAGGTTCGGAGGAGATTTACGAGGATTATTCCAGGAATGAAAGGGCTTACGTAGATGAGAGTTTGTCGGCTCTTGTACGGTACTCACTGGAGTACAGAAGAATGAGAGGGGACCTCATATCGACATTTAAAATGTTGATAGGAAAGGACAGAGTATATGTGGCTAGGCTTTTTCCCTTGGTGGGTGATTCCAGGGCAACAATCTTAGAATTAGAGGGTACAGGTTCAAAACAAGGATGACGAGAAATTACTTTAGCCAGAGAGTGGTTAATTTCTGGAACTCCTTTCCACGTACAGCAGTGGAGGCCAGATCAGTGGGGGCATTCAAGGAGGATCTAGATAGATACCTAAATAGTCAGGGTATCAAGGGATATGGGGATAAGGCCGGAACTTAGGATTGGAATAGTTTTTTTTGTTTCCCCCCTCCATTCTCCATTTCTCATTTCCTTTTTCCCTTTTCCATGGAGCAGACACGATGGGCCGAATGACCTGCTTCTGCTCCCTTGTCTTGTGATCTTGTGAACCACGTAATCGGTCCCAACATGGACCACGACATCTGGCTGCTTACCCTCCGTCCTGAGAATATCAAGAACTCGATCTGAGATATCACGGACCCTGGCACCAGGGAGGCAACAGACCATCAGGGAAACTCGATCTCTCCCACAGAATCTCCCATCTGTCCCGCTAACTATTGAATCCCCTATCACTACCCTCTCCTCTTTACGCTCCCTCGTATCTGAGATGAGGGTCCCGCCTCGGTGCCAGAGACTCGAACACTACAACTTGTCCCTGGAAGGTCGTCCGCACCAGCAGTATCCAGAACGGTATACTTATTGTTGATGGGAACGGCCACAGGAGTGCTCTGCTCCTTCTGTCTAATCCACTTCCCTTTCCTAACTGTTACCCAGCTACCTGCCTCCTGACTTTTAAGTGTAACTATCTCCCTGAAACGGCCATCTATGTCTGCCTCTACCTCCCGAATGATACGAAGTTCATCCAGCTCCAGCTCCAGTTCCCTAACACGGTTTGCCAGGAGCTGCAGCTAGATGCACCTTTTACTGGTGTAATCATCAGGGACAAGCGTTCTGGCCCTAACTTCCCACATACTGCATTCGGAGCACACAACTACCCGAAGAGCTGACTTCATTACCCAATCCGACTTTAATTAGCTTAAAGGAATTTACCAGTCTTACCTCGCAGGGTGCTAGCTCTTCCTCAGCCTCTGCTGGCCGAAGTATCTTGAGCCAAGGCCTCAAGGCTCCACTCCTACCCTGAGCCACTCACACACTGGCCACTCCTCTTAGTTACCCCTCCTGATATTCTACTTAAATATTTATCACAGATATTACCTTTGCCTGCCGACCAGCTACTCACCTGCTTTTCCCCTTTTCGCCGTAGCCCCTTGAGCCAAAGCCCAGAACACTCTGCTCCCACTCACTCCGCTGCCCACTCCGACGCTGCCCGCTGTCCAGGCAGTTGGCTTTTTAAACTGCCCGCGCTGCACCTGCGCAGTCCATCCCCCACTCGAATACTAAAAACTTTTAAAACACATAAAAAATAAAAAATACCAGCCCTAGTAAATTCTAACCCTATTAAAAACTAAGCCTTGTACTTTAAACTTAATACAAAGAGAAGCTTATCTGCTCCGACGTAAAGCCCACAAAGACTCCGGTTTTTTTGTACATTATTGCGGTTAAGGTTCTAGCCATTAACTATGTACTTTCCCCTTGTACTTTAGCCCCCAAAGTGCAACACCTCATACTACCCGGATTACACCTCATCTATAATTTCTCCGACTTTATCTGCAATTGATCTGTATCCCTCTTTGTGTTCTTTTACTGCCGTCTGCACTGTCCACAACGCCACCAATCACTGTGTCGTTTACAGAATCTCTATCCCACCCATCTATATTTTCATCCGAGTCCTTCAGTTGTGTCAAAAAGAACAGAGAACCGTCCGCTGATCCCTGAGGAACACGACTGATCGCGGATCGTTGGGGAAGGTTGATGGAAGGAGTGAAGTGGTAAGAAGAGGGAGGGAGAGAGAGATTGAGGGACAAGCGGAGATGAGATGAATGAAAAGCAGGAGGCTTGGAGTCACAGAATAATACATCACGGAAACAGGCCCTTCGACCCATCTGTTCCATACTGATCACAGCACCCGGCCTGCTGGTCCGCGTTCGCCCTATAACCATGCAAGCCCTTCCCCTGTCCAAATTGCCCTTAAATGTTGCCATTGTGCCCGCCTGCATAACTTCCTCTGGCAGCTCATTCCAGGTCCTCACTGCCCTCTGTGTAAACAGGGTAACTCTCAGGTCTCTTTTAAATCTCTCCACTTTTATCTTGTGACTGTGCCCTCCAGACTCCAGAACCCTGGGGGAAAAGACTATGA
Organism: Pristis pectinata; assembly: GCF_009764475.1. Taxonomy (NCBI): domain Eukaryota; kingdom Metazoa; phylum Chordata; class Chondrichthyes; order Rhinopristiformes; family Pristidae; genus Pristis; species Pristis pectinata. Next base: position 1,896,826 of record NC_067445.1, on the reverse strand, counting down.
CAGCCCAGCTTAATCCATCCACCCCTTGATTTTTTTCGATTTCGATGAGGTCACCCCTCATTCCCTTGCTGTCCAGGGAATAAAGAACAAACTTGTCCAACCTCTCCATGTGACTCAGGCCCTATGATCCAGGAAGAGTCCTCGTAAATCTCTTCTATACCATCTCCAGCTGAGGGTGTCTTTCCAAGAACAGGGTGACAATAAATGTACACAATATTCCGAGTGCGACCTCACCAATGATTTACATAACCAGAAATGATGTGCCTATTCCTTAACTCAATGCCCTGACTGAGGAAGGCCAGGATGCTAAACGCCTTCATCACCCTGTCTACTTGCGCAACCTTTTTCAGCGAACTGTATTCCCAGATCCCTCTGTTCTGCAACATTCGTCTGGGCTCTGCCATTCACTGTTTAAGTCCTTTCCTGGTTTGACTGTCTAAAATAATCACCTTAAACTTATCGAAGTTGAAATTCATTTGCGAATACTCTGCCCATCTCCCGAATCTCCCAGAATCCCTTTCCAAATCATTGTAACCTGCTTCACTATCAACAAGACGCACTAATTAATAGCATCAGCAAAGTTGCTAATCGTTCCATGTACATTAACACACACATCATTTGCATAAATAATGTCTGACACAGATCCTAACATGGACCCCTGGGGCACCCCACTCCACAAGGCCTCCACTCGGAGAGTCGATTTTCATCCATCACACTCTGATTCCTATCATCGAGCTAATTCTAAATCCACCTCGGTAGCTCACCCTGAATCCCATGCAACCACACATTCCAGATGAACCTGCCATGCAGGACCTTGTCAAAGGCATTACTGAAGTACATATAGACATCATCCTCTGCCCTGCCTTCCTCTATCCCCTCAGTTCCCTCTTCGAAAAGGACCAAAACATTGGTCAGATCTGACCTCCCACGGACAAATCCGAGCTGAATGTTCCTGATCAGTCCTTGGCTATCCTCGTGTTGGTAGATCTTGTCCCTCAGAATTCCCTCCAGTAACTTCCCTACAATTTAAGTCATGCTCACTGGCCTGCAGTTCCCTGGCCTGACTTTGCTACACTTATTGAACAACGGGTACAATCTTTAGTACAATGACCTTATACACCTCTGTCAGGTCAAATAAAAATAAACAGGATGATAAGAGGCATGTATCGATTTGACAGTCAGAGACATTTTCCCAGGGTGACATTGGCTGACGTGAGGGGACATAATTTTAAGGTGATTGGAGGAAGGTACAATGGGGATGTCAGGAGTAAGTATTTTACACAGAGAGTGGTGGGTGCATGGAACGCACTGCCTGCAGAGGTTGTGGGGACAGATACAGGGAGGTCCTGACAGCTGCTCCAACACTGATGTTTCGGGGCATTGGGACAGGCAGGGAACGGGCGGGGATGGAGGGACATGGACCGTGCAGCAGGTGGGATCAGTGTCCCCAGGGCGGGTGCAGACAGTGTGGGCCGAGGGGCCTGGCCCTGTGCTGGACTCTCCCCTGTCTGCTGTGTGCGTGAGGCACCTACACAGACTCAGCGCTCACTGGCCGGCAGCAGCAGGGGAAGAGACCGCTGGCCACAGTGGAGGTGCATTCAGGACCACAGACCCCACCAGTCCGCTCACGGATCGACATGTCAACGGCAGAGAGCAGGAAGCAGCATTATATCAGCGCGTAAATGGGCTACATGGGTGCTGGGAGACCCGTGACGTCAGACAGCAGCCCGGGAGGCGGGGCGGAGCAAGCTGTCAATCAGAGGGGTGGCAGCTGGCGGTCGGGGTTTGAATCTGCAGCTGGGAAAGGGGAAGAGGAATTGTCAACGGAGCAGCAAAGGGGGAATTCACATGGAACACGACATCCTTCTGTACACAGAAAGATGAAGGTCGGAGACACTGGAAAGAAAAAAACACTTTTTTCAGTCAGGTCGATTCGCTCTTCAGCGGATTGGAGAGACGGGTTTAAATGATCAGCGTTAAATGACGAGAATATTGGAAATAAGCTGAAATGCTGGAAATAGTAAACAACAGCAGAGACAGCTGTAGACACTCAGCAGCTCAGGAAGCAGCTGTGGAGAGATGAAGAGAGGGAACGTTTCAGGTCAGAACTGTGAAAGTAGTGGGGAAAGGTAAGTTCACATTAATTTGCAGAAAAGAATAGGGGAGAGATCCATGCGACGTAATGAGTATCTGGATAACCAGAGGCCGCCGGGTGGGATATTGGGGACAGAGAGACGATGAATGCGATTACTGTATTTGGCTTAGAAATTGTTAATAGCAGGGTTTCATTGATTCCCAGCTTCATTGCGTTTTACAGCACTGAAACAGGCCATTCGGCCCTCCAGTCTATACCGACCAGTGGGCACCCATCCGTATTCACCCCATCTTCCAGCACCCGGCCTGTCGCCTCTCCATACCTGGGTAATTCAAATGCTCGGCTGGACACTCAGTAATACTGTCAGCAGCCCTGCTTCCACCACACCCTGGCAGTTTAGTCCCGGAACTCACCTCTCACTGGGTGACCAAAGTTCCCCTCAGATCCCGGCAAACCCTAAACTGGCATCTTTCAGATTTTTCTCTTTCTGATGTGTGGAAAAGCAGTCAATTCCATCTATATCCCACATAATCATATACATCTGAACCCTGTCCCCTACCTCAGGATAAACAGAACTAACGTCTGCAGTCTCTCCTCAGAACTTAACTGCTCCATCCCACACGATCCCCTCTGCTCCACTTTCAGCTCTTTCGTGTATGTGGTGAGCAGAACACTGGCAAGTGGGTCTGTTGTCTGATGAGACAATGTTGGACAGTCTGGGCTTGTATCTGCTTGCAGTTTAGAAGAGTGAGAGGGGAGTTGATTAAAACAGGCAGAGGTCCTGAGGGGTCCTGACAGGCCACGTGGGGAGAGGAAGGTTCAACGTGTGGGAGAATGTGGGAGTGGAGACTGCTATTTAATGATAAGGAGTCTCTAATTTCATTCAAGGATGATTTAGGGTTTTTCTTTTAAGATTATTTTTGCCTTGTATGATTTTATTTTGCCTCAGAGGTTGTTGGGTCTTTGGAATTATCTTCCCAACAGGGTGTTGGGAGCAGAGTCTTTGAACTTTTCTAAGGGAGTGGTGTTGAGATACGTTATAAGGAAGGGGGTGAGATGTTACTGTGGAGAGACGGGACTTGGAGTTTGATGTTAAACTGAGACCAGCCGTGAGCTCATTAAATGACTGATCAGGTGGGACGGGCTGAGTGGGGACTTCTGCTGCTAATTCGGATGTCGGTGAGTCTGTGTGTCCCTGCGGGTTGGTGACCAGGACCGGACACAGCGCTCCAGCTGTGGCCCAACTTGTGTTTCTACAGTTCCAGCAGAGCTCCCTACTCTGGCATTCTGTGCCTTCATCCAACAAAGGCAAGTCTCCCATCCGCCTCCTTAAACCACCGACCCACCTGTCCCCCTACCTTCAGGGACCTGTCCACATGCTCCCCAGGGTCCCTCTGCCCCTCCAAACTAACCCACGTCCTCCATGTACTGTGTGTGTCCCGACCATGTTTGGGCTCCCCACTTGCATCACCTCACTTCCCCGGATTAAATTCCATTTGACCCCTGTCTGCCCATCTGCCCAGCTCACTGATATCTTCCTGCAGCCTTCAGCTTCCCTCCTCACTGTCAACCACACGGCCAATTATTGTAACATCTGCAAATTCCTTCAGCTCATCACACCGACAGCAGAGTCGTCCCTTCCCATCAAAAGCATGGGCCCTGGTCCTGGTCTCCAGGAAGTCACACTGCAGGCAGACTTCAGGCACTGAAGCCCTTGTCAACTCTTCTCCTCACTTCCTGTCACTCATACAGTCTGGCATCCAACGTTAGTTTGCCCTGGATCCCATCGGATCGACCTTCCCTGTTGGATTTGTCCAACACCTTGCTGTGGCCCACTTCATGTACACTCTCCTAATCAAATTTCCTGAAAAAATAACCAAAATAATTCCAACTTTCTCATCTCAAAGTGCCGCTGACTCTTCTAGAGAATAATTCTGTGCCGATAGAACATGGAACTGCAGAGCACAGCACAAGCCCTTCAGCCCACAATGTTGTGCTGATGTGATTAGACATAATTAAATGCCTAAGGAAACGAATTCCTTCTCTCTACACAATTTCCATATCCCTCCATTCATGCCCCTATCCAAGGCCCTCTTCAATGCCTGTCTCGTATCTGCCTCCACCATCATCCCAGGCAGCACATTCCAGGCACCCACTACTCTCTGTAAGAACACAAACTTGCCCCGCATATCTCCTCTGAATTTACGACCTCCCACCTTAAATTCATCCCCTCTGGTAATAGACATTTCGGCCCTGGGAAAAAAGATACCGGCTGTCTACCCTGTCTCTGCCTCGCAGAAACTTATAAACTTATGAGATCTCCCCTCAGCCTCTGCTGTTGGTTCACTGGACCTCAGGACCTGGGACAGTAATATTGTGACAATAATATTGTGACAAATGTAGCCCATGTCCTTTCATCCAGGCAGCACCCAGGTCAATCTCTTCCACACCCTCTCTCAAACCTCTACTTCCTTCCTCTAATGGAGTGAGCAGAACTGAAAGCAAAGTTCCAGATGCGAGCTAACTGCAGCTTTATAAAGCTGCAACATAACTTTCTGACTCAGTGCATCGACTAATGAAGGTAGCACATACCATATACCTTCTTTACCACCCGATCAACCGGTGCAGCCACTCTCAGGGACCGATGGACTTGGACCCCAAGATCCCTCTGTGATCCAACACTGCTCAGGGTCCTACCATTAACTGTGTACTGTCCCTTTATATTTCAACACCCCTCTGGCTGCATTAAAATTGATCTGCTGATACTCTGCCCTCATTTGCAACTGATCTATATCCTGCTGTATCCTTTGGCAATCTTCGACACTAACCACAACGCCACCAATCTTTGTATCATCTCTGAACTTACTTACCCACCCATCCATTTTTCCAGCCGTCAGGGACTTCCCATCAGAACAAGCCCCATCGACCACCACCCTCTGTCTTCCATGGGCAAGCCTACCCCGAATCCAAGAATCCAGTTCTGTGCCGCTCTCAGTGGTCATCCCTGCTGTCCCTCAGGATTTTCCACCGTAATTCCCCTGTGACGGTGACCAGCCTGTAAAAACTCCATCTATCCCTGTCTCCCTCTGTAACCACCGATACCACGTCAGCAGCCTTCCAGTCCTCTTTACCCCACCTGCAGCCAGAGAGGGCTGGGAAATGATGGGCAGGGTCTCTGCTATTTCCACCAACGCTGCACTGAACAGCCCGGGACGTGTTTATCAGGGCCGCTGAATTACCTGTGTGTAAAGGTGCTGAACAATGTTTCTTCCCTCTGATCCGTCCCTCTCTTCACTCCTCCTGCTCCTGTTCCTCATGTTCTCATTCAGACCCTCGTGTCTGCTCCACTTGTCAATGAGGTCACGGCTGGTCTTTGACCTCAGCACCACCCTCCTGCACTACCCACAGGTACAGCGACTCCATGGATGACTAAATATCTCCCAGAAACTATCAGTCTCAGCCCTGACTACACTGAAACCTGAGCCTTCACAGTCCACAGGTCAGGAATATCAAGGTGAACCATCCTCTTATGAAGGAAGCAGCTTCTGGATTTTGTTCTTGAAGGTCCAAACCCTCATTCTGAGACTATGACCCTTCACTACAGACCCCTCAGAAAGCATAAACACCCTCCCTGTATCCAGTCTGTCACACCCTCCAACAGTTCTGCAAGACTCAATTGGATCTCCCCTTCTTCTCCTTAACCCCAGAGAATACAGGCCCAGCCCACTCACTGTCCCCTCACACAGGGGACCTGCGCTCCATGGAAACAGGCCAGTTAGTGTGGGGAACAGTCACCGCACTCCCTCTGTTGCAGGTAGATCCTTCCTGAGGTACTGTGAGCAGACCTGGACACAATGTTCAAGGTGCGCTCTCACCAGGGCCCGATATAATCCCCGTGAGACATCTCTACTCCTGCTCTCCAATCCTCCTGAATCACAGGTCAAAATCCTGTCAGCCTCCCTAATGACCTGCTGTCCCTGCATGGTCACTTTCAGTGGTTTGTTTACAATGACACCCAGGTCTCTCTGAACATTTCACTCTATCCCCATGGAAAAGTTCTCTCATTTCCATGTTTCCTCTGGGAGTGGATGACCTCACATTTCCCCACATTCTGTTCCATCTGTCCCGTCCTCACCCATTCACTTATCCTCTTTACACCCCCAAACCCTCTATGCAACCTTCTCACTGCTGACACTGCCCCCCATCTCTGTAACACCAGCAGACTTAGAGTTCTACAGCACGGCAACAGGTCCTTCAGCACAACTCGGCCATGTCGAACAAGTGGCCTTCCTGAAGTTCCCATTTGCCTGAATTTGGCCCACATTCTTGTAAACCTTTCATCTCCATGGAACTGTCCAAATGCCTTTTAAATGTTGTAACCGTTCCCACCTGTACCACCTCTTCTGGAAGTTCGTTCTGTGTGATAAACCTGCCACCAGGACTCTTTTAAATCTTTCCTCTCTCACTTTAAACCTGTGCCGCTAGTTTTGGACTCCCCTGCCCTGGAGAAAAGACATTGGCTGTTCACCTGTCCAATGTTTGTCATGATTTGATAAACCTCTCTGAGGTCACGTATTTTCCAGGAAAATAAATCTTAGCCTGTCCAACAAGCCCTTATCACCCAAGCCACCCAGTCCAGGGAACATCCTCAACTCTCTCTTTCACCCGTTGAAGTTGAATGACCTCCGTCTGACAGCAGGACACCCAGAACTGTACGCAGTCCTCCAACTGCAGCTTTCCCAACGGCTTGTACAGCTGTAACATGAAGTCCCAGTTCTGGTGCCCAATATTCTGACATATGAAGGCAAACATGTCAAATGCCTCCTTCACCACCCTGTCTACCTGTGTTGCCACTTTAAAGGAATGAGGTACCTGCACCCCCAGGTCTCTCCGTTCTACATCACTCCCAGGGCTCGACCACTACTGTGTCAGTCCTGACCTGGTTTGTCTTACCAAGATGGAACATCTCGCATTTATCTGCCATTCCTCGGCCCACTGACCTAGTTGATCAAGAACCCTTTATAATCTCAGATAAATTTCTTCACTGTCCACTATACCACGCAGTTTTCGTATGATCTGCAAACTTACTGACCATGCCACCACACTCTCATGCAAATCTTTCATAGAAATGATTCTGATGTAAACAACAGCAGGCCCAGCACTGATCCCTGGGGTTCACCTACCGTCACAGGACTCCAGGCCGAAAAATAACCCGTTGTCCCCTACCATTAAGCCAGTATTGTGTCCTTTTGACCAGCTCGCCCTGGATCCCATGTGATCTAACCTTCCAGACGAGCCAACCATGCGGGACGTTGCAAAGGCCTTGCTGTACTCCATGTAAAAATTTCTACTGCACTTATTTCATCTATCTTCTTGGTCACCTCCTCAAAAAATGAACTCGTCCAAATTCGAGAGACATAATTCCCACAGACAAAGCCCTGATGACCATCCATAATCTGTTTTCGTCTCTCCCAATGCAGGTTGATCCTGTCTCTCAGAAACACCTTCAATAATCGTCCCAAAACTGATTTTAGCCCCACCAGTCTGTAGCTCCCAGGCTTTTCCCTGTAGCCCTTCTTAAATTACAGTACAACATGAGCCACGCTCCAGTCTTCCGGCCCCTCACCCGTGGCTTTCGATGATACAAGTATCTCCACAAGGGCCACACAATGTCTTCCCGAGCTTCCCACAATGTCCCAGAATACAAGGGCCTTATTTATCTTTGCGCATTTTCGGACCTCCAGCACATCCTCCACTGTCATGTGGACTCTATTCAAGACATCTCCGTCCCCAGTTCCCTGACATTCATGTTCTTTTCCGCGGTAAATACAGATGAGAAATATTCGTTAAGAACCTCACCCATATCCTATGGTTCCAGATATAGATCCATTTGTTGCTATTTAAGGAGCCCTGTTGATTGCTACTATTTAAATGTTGCATTGGAAATGTGTGCCTGGGTCTTGGGCTCAGTGTGGGACAGAATGTCTCTGCTGTCTGACATCGTGGAACTGATGAGCTGTCGGTGTCTCTGTGCTCTGTAACGTAACTTGTGTGACAGAGACGGAGCAGCTACTCTGTTCGTTGTGCCTTGGGTGGAGGGAAAATCAGAGTTGATTGAAGTCTCTCCCTGTGGGAAGGAAAAGGAAACGGGATCAGTGAGGGAGAGGTAAAAGGCAGCCGGCTGTGTGAAGCGGCCGGTGCAGCCAGTGCCAGTGTGTGAGGCCGCTGCAGGGCTGCAGCTCTCAGCTTCAGCCGACCAGCATAGGGCGGCAGCTCCACATCAAGTGAGGGACTCACATAACGCCACATCCCGGCACGGATCCGGGAATGGGACTGCCCATGGAGCAGGGAGATTTACACAGCTCGCATTTCCACTCACCTCTCCTGGCGGAGTCACCGCTAAACCGGAGCCAAACAACCGCTGTTTAAACTGTGCTCCCCACACTAAGAGCCCGCAACAGACGCTGTTTGTAAAAATGCCCCCACTGTGAGTGTCCGGCTCTGTGTCCACTGCTCACTGTCCAGTGACAACACACACGGCGAGACTGGAACCAGACCGGGTAATTTTCCCGCCTGGTCTGGAGAGAGGAAGCAGCAGTGACCGTCACCGGCAGCTCCTTCCCACTCCCCCTCCCCGCCCTGTCCACCCCCAATCCCGGGAACGGCCTCTCCCTCACCACTCACTCCATGTCTGGGCCCAGTCGTGCTTCATTCCCCCCAACCGCCGCTTCCTTTGCCCCGGGTCCGGAATCCACGCGGATCCCTGAACCGATCTGCGGTGCCGCTCCCAGAGCAATGCGCTGCTGGAGGGAGGCTGCTGTCAGCGCCCTGGCCCCGGGCCCGGGAGTTCTCCATTCCCGGCTGCTTTAAACCCGCTCCCGCCGCTCGCTTGGGGAATGGCGCTCACAGGTGGAGTTACAGCGCACGGCGCATGTGCTCTGCCGCCCGCTTTCAATCAGTGTCAGGGGCGAGGCTACGCACCATGCGCTCATGTCCGCCTGACGTCACAGAGGGAAGCCCAGCCGGACCTTTCCCCAGTTCACTTTGATCAGAGTCTGAACGAAAGGTCCGGGGTTGGGAGAGGGGCAGGACAGCTTTAAACCCGGGACACTTCCGTTGTGAAACATGTCCACTTTGGATATTTCTCTGAATGTGTTTCAGCTGTTCCTGAGGCTGAACGCGTAGTCCCTTCTTCTCGGGTAACCTCCCCTCCCGGGATCACAGCAGACCAGCCTGTTCCACATTCCGAATATGAGATCAGCTGATCACTGCAACACCAATTCTTTGTCGGTTTTACATTTTATTGTTCAAAAATTCTCTGGTATTTCCAGTTACCTTAAAGCAGAATAACCATCTCCCCGTCGGGAAATTGAACCCCGGTCTCCCACGTGACACGGGGATACTGACCACTATACTAACGAGGAACCGACGGGAGTATGTAGTCTGTAATGTGGATGTCAGGGTACAGGAGGGTTCACAGGATCATCCCCGTGTTTGTTCGTTGACTGTTAACCTGCATCTTTCAGACACCCACTTCTCACTGTGTGACTAGAGGCGTCTCAGTATTGTCCAGCGATTCAGTCACTGATCGTGTTCAAGGATTTGGCGGAAATTGGGCTCCCATTCGGACCGAGCTGCGTGTGGTTGGAAAGGACATTTCTAATCACGATTGATTTTCCTAGTTGTGTGATGTGTGAGGCAGGAAACGATTTGTAGCCCTTCGACTGTCACAGAGGTCGAATCTCACTTCGGTCGGATCCCGGGTGAATAATCACTGGGTGCTGTGTGACTCCGGTCTGTTGGACGGTTCCGACATCAACTGGACGGAACAGGGACTGCAGCAGAGGGAGAGATGACCCGTCAGAGAGCATTTCCGGGACTGGTGATCGAGTCACGGAATCAAACAGCACTGGAGACTGTCCAGTACCCGAATCTCCTGTAGCATCATGGAGCGATGGTGGTATAGTGGTGATCATAGCTGCCTTCCAAGCAGTTGACCCGGGTTCGATTCCCGCCCATCGCAGAGTTTTAATCTCCTCAGAATTCAATCCCTCAGAACACCATCTGTGCAGAACACGAGGGGCTGTTTGGTTTACTCCTGCTCACTCGCGTACGGCTTCCTGGATTCATTTAGTTCGATCAGTGAGTGTAAAAGAGACCCCATCGCTGTCTCATTCATTATTGTTCAATGTAGGCAGGTCGGTTGATCAGGGAAGGAATACACGTCCCTCATCTTTAACTGGGAACCGATGAACAGATCAGTGCAGCTTCCTGCTCTCCCTCTATCCCATATTCCCACAACAACCGAGAACACATCCCAGTCTATCCCAAAGACGTTTTCACAGTGAGTGACGTCAGTCTGTTCACCACCCGCGCGTTCTGTCTGTGTTTACCCTGTGGGATCTCTCCCCTCAATCCCTCTCTGTTCCGAGAGGAACATTAACCGTTATTATCCGCTCGCAGATGTAATACAGAGTCACAGGGACATGCAGCACACAAACAGGCCGTTCGGCCCATCATGTCCATGCTGACAATTAATACACATCTATACCAATCTCACCTACCAGCACTGAGTCTGTTGCCTTCAGTGCCTTGGCGATTCAAGGGCTCGTCTGGATCCTTGTCAAACACCACGGAAGTCACTGCCTCCGGGACCCACTTAGAGGGTGAGTTCCAGGTTCCAACCACCCTGTTCGTGGGGAAGTTCTTCCTCTGATGCCTTCCGGTTACAGGCATGTCAGGTACGGGGAACTCTTTCCCACTGTCTCCGCCGCTGATGAAGTGAGATAACTCTCCAAGGTCTCGTTCACCCTCCTCCGCTCCAGGTACAACAGCCCCAAGTCTATCCAAACTCTGCATAACTGAAACGCTCCACCTCAAGCATCATCCTGATGATTACCGCCTCCCACCACCCCCCTCTCCGTCTCTTGTCCATTTAGGGCTTCCCTCACTCCCTCTGCCCAACGGAAATGTCCCATTTTCATGGATGACCGGCCCGGATCTCTGTGTTTTAGTTCCCATTTTTGTGTTTGTGTGTAAGTAGTTTGGATTATGTTTTCAATGGTAAATTGCTGTTTCCGAAGAGGTAAATAACAGCGGATGGTTTCGATCCATCGACCTCTGGGCTATGGGTCCAGCACGCTGCCGCTGCACCACTCTGCTGTTGGGGAAACATTGTGTTCTGTTGCTGCGCTGAGAATGTCCCGCCGTCCCTTCGATCAGTTTTATTAGTCGTTCCTTTTCCCTCGCCGACTACTCTATCTTTCCTGACATTTCCCTTCTGTCTCTCTTCCCCTGTCTCTCTGTCTTCGTTTCCTTGTTCCTTACTTCCTGACCCATCCAGTCACCATAGTTGTGTTGTCTGTGCTCTCTCCCGGTCGGATACCTCTTCCCTGACATTTCAGCGATGACTGTGTTTGACATGATTTCATTGACCCTGTTACTGTGGCCCTGTTGTCGGACATTCTGTTTATCTTCCCCTGTGTGTGCTCCGTGTTCCGCATATAATGGTCGGCGAATTAAAGACGGTTCTAATTCCCAGAGCAACGCGGCCGTACCGGGCAGTGACAGGTGGGGAGTAGCGGGGTGCCGCAGGGTCCAGAGCACTGACCTGGCAGGGGAGTGACGGGGCTGTTCTTCCGGGCTGAGGCTCGCCCACTGCACTCCGGGTGTACTGACACCTGTCATGTCCCAAATGTGTGAAATCGACAGAAAAATGTGTGGTGGTGGGGAGTGTGTTCGCTCTCTCCCTGATCTTCAGTCAAACCTAGAATTGCATTCGGCTTGTTTTGACCTTATGCCGCGCATGTCCCTTGTCGCCTGTGGTAATGGAGACGTTCAGCGTTCAGAACGGGACTGATGATGCCGCCCGTCTCTTCAATTCACTCTCCTCCGCCTCTCCAAATGACAGTTCAATCTCCTTATCTTCACAACCTGTTGTCCGCTCAGACCCTGGACCTGCGCCGAAAAGGCCGAGTTTCTGACTCTCCTACATGGGGCGGTTCAGTAACAGGCCGGCGGGTAGTTATCCCACCCCTCCCCCGAGCCCGGAGCTTCACTCCGGCACAGAGCCACTGTTCGTCATTCTGCGGGAACTTTCTCCTCGCTTCGAGTCTTTGTCAGTGAGGCTCAGATCCCGAAACGTAAACAATAAAAGCATGACACTGACCAAAGAGGGGGCTGTCTGGGAGATTGCCGAAAGATTGACAGTGATTTATCCCTATTAGACGTCACTCTACCAGCTCACTGAGGCTCGGGACAGCATCGCGTTTCTCCAAGAATTTTCACGCATTGTTCAAAATTCAAGATCAGCAGCGTGGAGATGCCGGGGATTGAACCCGGGACCTCATACATGCAAAGCATGTGCTCTCCCACTGAGCTACATCCCCGATACAAGGGAGCTGCTTTTGACAGAGAAGAGACTGCACATGCTGGAATCTGCAACGACAAACAATCTGCAAGAGGAAATTAACAGCCGAGCGGCATCTGTGGGAGGAGTGGTATTGTCGCTGTTTTAGGTGGAAACCCTGCATCAGGACTGACGTTGGGATTTGATGCTGGGATTGGACTGGAACCGCTGACAATTCCTTCCCCACACAGGCGCTGCTCGGCCCGCTAAGTTCCTGTAGCAGATTTTTGCTGTGGTAGCTTCAGAAGCAAGATTCTCCCTGGCCCCTCCCCACCCCCACGGCGGTCCCCGTGTTTCTCCCGGTCCGAATCAATCATTGCCATTGAAACATAAATGATAGCAACTGGCTAAGGCCATTCGGCCCCTCATGTCTGCTCCCCCGTTCGGTAAGTTCATGGTTGATCATCCAAATTCACTTCCCTGTTACATCTTTTCACCTCCTTCTGGACAATGTCAGAAATTATTCAGAATCGCAGTGAATGGTCAAAGACCAGAAAACAAAGCACAAAATTGACCCAATAAATTCCAGGGACGTTGTTTTATGAAACTCGCGCATCCCGGTGAAATGGAGGCATAACATCCGGAATCCCGGGCTTGAGACCCCACAGGGAGGGCTCCCACTGAGCCCAGTGAGGCAGCAGCAGGGGGTGCACGCCTCCTAACACCGCAGTGTTACTCAGCTGACAATGAAACGCACAGCAAAAGCTGCCGGATCGCCAGCGGCCCGGGGTGGGCTCGGACCACCAACCTTTCAGTGAACAGCCGAACGCGCGGACCGATTGCGCCACAGAGACACCCTGAAGGAAGCGGGAACAAATGGGCCGCTCCCGGGTTGGGAGGCGATGACCAAGGATCGGTGCTGGGACCCGGCTTTTCACAATCTGCGTCAATGGTTTTCATCAGGGAATCACGGACAATAAAATACAAAAACAATAGTGGAACCCTCAGCGAGTCGGACATCATCTGTGGAGAGAGAAACAGGGTAAACGTTTCAGTTCGGAAATTGACGGCTCTTCAACATAAAACGTTACCTTTGTTCCTCTTTTCACAGATGTTGCCTGTTCAGCATTTTCCGTTCTTGCTTCAAATTCACAGCAGCTGCAGTTTGTTTGACTTTCACGGACAATATACCCAGGTTTGCTGATGACACAGAACTGGGTGCCAGTGTGGGTTGTGAAGAGGATGCGGAGAGGCTTCAGTGGGGCAGCGAACGGCGAAGGGAACGGGTGAAGACACGGCGGGTGGAATGGAATGTGGAACATGGTGGCTTGGAAAATGGATTTTATTTTATGGCGAGTGATTGAACGGTGTTGGTGTCCTGAGGAACGCCGTGTCCTTGGACACAAAACACTGAACATTAACATGCAGGGTCGGTGAGCAAGTGGGAAGGCAAACAGTATGTTGATGTTTATTGCAGGGGTTTGGGTCTCGGAGCTAGCACGTCTCACTGGAATTATACAGGGCCCCGGGGAGAAGGCACTTGTAATATACGGACATGGGAATCTGGAACAGGAGTCGGTCACTTGCTTACTCGGGTCTGCTCCGCCATTCAGTGAGGTCACGGTTAATCTGATTGGATACTGAACTGCACATTCCCCCCTCCCCCGGTGACTCCTTGCTGATTGACCATGTATCCATGTCGGCCTTCAAAAGTGTTCACATCTCTGCTTCCACCACCCTCTCAAATGTGGAGGTCCAGAGACTCCCGGCCTCCTGTGTACAGGTACGGCCCCTACCTGTGGGAGGATACACCTGCGACCGATGGAGTGCAGCAAAGGTTCACCGGGTCTATCCTGTGAGGAAAGCAGCAGCGTGGGCCGAATTCTCCGGAGCAGAGTGAATGAGAGGTGCTCCTCACACAGTCTGGGCCCACAGGTTCTGCTCCGGAGCAAATGGTCGAGTTTTATATCGAAGAGTAAGTAAAAATAGAACATATGGTGGATATATAAAATAAAACAGACATGCTGACATAGTGAGTAGTCAGGTGGCGTCCGTGGGAAGGGAAACGGAGGTAACGTTTCAGGTCAAATCGCTCCCTGCATGTGCCGTCCCCTTCTCAGTTCTGTCACGGGACGTTTGATCGGAAACGGTCGCTCTCTTTCTCTTCCCACAGATGCTGCCTGACCTGATCGGTACTTCCTGCATGTTCTGCTTTGGTTTTACAACTCAGGAGCAGGCCATTCAGCCCATGCTGTCCAGATAGGCTGCAGATAATTCGTTGACTTTCATCAGTAACCAGGACCACTGTACCCGAGAGGACTTCCAAGGACATGTGGTCTTCAGTGGAATTGGCACGGTAAAATGCTCCTCGTGTGTCGCTGAGTGGTAGAATATGGGGAAGAGGTTGCTGGGAATGTGGGGAGAATGAAATGGGATCGGTGTCAATGGGTGATTGAAGTGTGGACCCAGGGTGCCGAACAGACTGTTTCTGTTTTCGTTGACTCTATGACCATGGGTATATTACACAACAGCTGAGATTGTAGTGACGGAGGAAGAGATTCATGGGGATATTTCCAGATCTGGGACATTCCAGCTGTGGGAAAGAATTGAAATAGTGGGGTTATTTGTTCTCTGAAACAGAGGAAGCTGCAGGGTGATTTAATGGCGGTTTCTCAACATTTATACAACAGTTTAATCCTGTTCATGGAAGTTAATTCAATGATTGCTATTGCACGTTGCAAATGACGACAGATACGTGAAATGTCTTTGAGTGAAGAGCAAGGAGAAGGTGGGTCTCAGGGTCAGGTACAGGAAGGGAAAGCGGGAGAGCTAAGGAATGTGGACAGAAGTGGAGTGAGAGGGAGAGAGGGAAGATAAAAGGCAGTCATGGAGAGAGAGAGAGGGAGAGGCAGACCGATGGACGGCGGGCAGACAGACAGGAGGACAGAGGGACAGACAGACAGGCAACGAGAGAGAGACAGACAGACAGAGAGGGAGAAGGCAGAAAGGACGATATAAAGGAACAGCAGAAGGTAAAGAAATTCTAAAATACTGGAGCCGCTCAACAGCTCAGGCAGCATGTCTAGAAAGGTAAACGGGGATAAGCTTTAGGGCGGACACTCTGCGTCAGTACCGGGAAGCAGAAGTAACAGCTGGCGTCAGGATAAGAGGTGAGTGGGAGAAGGGTGAATGAGGTAAATGGGATATCTCTGGGAGGGTGAGGCCGGGGATGACTTCGGGATCAGCTGAAAACAGCTGGTTTAAAGATCTGTTCACAGTTAGAATTGTAATTATAATTGGTTTACTTTTGTCAAGCGGAGCAAGAGACAGTAAAAAAAACATTGTTCTGCATGCCAGACATATAGATCATTGCAGAACATCAGTACATTTCGGTAGTACAAAGGAAAAGCAACAACATAATGCAGACTATGGTGTTACAGTTACAAAGAAAATACCGTGCAGGGTGACAATCAGGTGAAAGGGCCACTGTTACGAACCAGCAACAAAAGAAACACACTGAGCCATGATTCAGTGTTAAAAACTACTTTATTAATAACTAATTATGATAATAAGAAAAATAAAAATAAAAATATTTGTATGTCAAAAGTAAACATGTTAAACCTTGAAAATTAACCCCAAATTTAAACTCTTCGTGTGTGTGTGGCAACGTCCCAAACTCCAAGTCCAGGAATGGTTCTTAAAGTTCAGTTCAGCAAGCCATAAGATGAAAAGTGAACAAAGGCTTCTTCAACAACCACCGTTTTCTGAAGATAAGACGTAGATGTAGAGAACATCGAGAGATTAATTACGAAATCCAAATGTTCCACGATGGAACCCAAAAGACACCTCAGTGCTTACTCGGTAGTGACTTCCTCACCCCGAATAGCATCCGGATCGTGGCCGTCCACACAAATACCCGTTTCCCTCCACAGGTTAACGACAAAGTTGACTCCACCGGATTACTCCAAATAATCCACACGTGGATTGTAGTAACAGACACAGTTATTGTTTCTCAGCTATTGTCACAAACCAGCAACAAAAGAAACACACTGAGCATGATTTAGTCTTTAAAACTATTTTATTAATCACTACTTATGATAATACGTAAAATAAAAGTAAAAATGTTAGTATGTTAGAATTCAAAAATGTTAAACCTCGAACGTTAACCCCAAAACTAAACTCGTCGTGTGTGTGTGTGTGACAAAGTCCAAAACTCCCAGTTCCAGAATGGTTCTTAAAGTTCAGTTCCGCAAGCCATAAGTGAAACATGAGCAAGGGCTTCTTCAACAACCACCGTTGTCTGAAGATAAGATGTAGATGTAGAAAAACATAGAGAGAGTACATACGAAATCCAAATGTTCCACGATGGAACCCAAACGACACTTCAGTGTTTACTCGGTAGTGACTTCCTCACCCCGAAAAGCATCCGAACCGTGGTCGTCCACACACAAATACCTGTTTCCTTCTACAGGTCAGCAACAAAGTGAACTCCACCGGATTACTTCCAACTTCCATACATGGATTTCAGTGGCAAAAACAGTTATTGTTTCTCATCCATCGACAGAGAAAACAAGCAGGCTGGTGTCTCTCTCCCTTCTCTCTCTCTCTCCTTCTTCTTCTTCTAACTTGTTCAACCACGTCATTACGTCCTTTATCTTCTATTGACGTAAGCACGCCACACACACAAATACACACACACTCTCTATCTTAAAGGGACTTTCACTGAGTCCGCAACACTATCGATAGAGAAACTAGCAGGCTGGTGTCTCTCGTTCTCTTCTCTTTCTCTCTTCTCTGACTGAGACGGACTGACCTTCAACAACGTCATTACGTCCTTTACTTCTATTGAAGTAAGCACGCCACACATAGACACACACACACACACACACACACACACACACACACACACAAACACCCACACACACACACACACACACACACACACATGCCCTATATTAAAGGGACATTCACCAATAGTAACCTAGACCGTATACCTCCCACCTAAAAATATTTTTTCCCAAAACAATTCAACCGCGCATACAGTTAGTAATCATAATATTTATCGTTCTACACAATTACAGAATATCAGATTAGTAAAGATGCATGTTTCCCATTTAACATCGGGCAAGGCAATCAGCAATCACCTTATCTTTGCCTCCAATGTAAGTTATCATGAGATCAAACTCTTGCAAAATTAAACTCCAGTTTAACAGCCTTCTGTTGTTGTTTTTGACTCGGCACAGAAACACCAATGGGTTATGATTTGTATACACACTCAGTGGTTTCTGAGCGGTGCAAACATATACACTGAAATGTTGCAAGGCTAAAACAAGCGACAGTAATTTTTGCTCTATGGTAGAATCATTCTTTGGATGCTCATTCAATTTCTTTGAAAAGTAATCTACAGGATGGTCAATATCATCAAGGTCACCCTTCCGCAACAGCACAGCTCCTGCAGCTTCATCACTGGCATCTAGTGCTAATGAAAATGACCTTTCAAAGTCAGGTGATTTGAGCTCAGGAAGGCAGCATAAAATGGCTTTCAGCTTCTCAAATGCTTCTTGACAAGGATCTGTCCAAACAAACTTTACTCCCTTCTTCAGAAGATTAATTAGGGGAAGAGTAATATCAGCATTTTTTTAAGAAAATTTGCGATAATATCCAACCATTCCCAAAAATCTACTAACCGTTCTCGTATCTGTGGGAATGGGGAACTCAGGTATTGCTTGAACCTCTGCCTGAACAGGAGCAAACTTGCTTGACCAACAACTTAACCAAGATACGTCACAGTTTCATGACTAAATTCACTTTTAGCCAAGTTAACTGTATGTTTGGCTTCGGAAAGTCTTTCAAACAAACTTTCTAACGCAGAGATGTGATCCTCCCACGTATCATTCCCTGTCACTATGTCTTCAATGTAGGCATCTGTATGTTTTAACCCATAAATCACCGAATTAATCATTATTTGAAATGTTGCCGCAGCATTTTTCATTCCAAATGGCAAACCATTATATTCATACAATCCAGAAGGGGTTACAACGGCAGAAATCTCCTTTCCTCTATCTGTTAATGGTACACACCAGTACCCTTTTAATATGTCAATCTTTGTAAGACATTTAGCCTTTCCCACTCTGGCTATGCATTCATCCATCCTAGCAACAGTAGAAGCATCTGACTTCGTTACAGCATTCACTTTCCTGTGATCTGTGCAAAATCGAACAGTTCTATCAGGTTTAGGCACAATAACACAGGGCGAACTCCATTTTGAATCAGAACGTCTAGTAATATCATTTTCTAACATATATTCAACCTCCTGGTCAACAAGTTCACTCTTTTCCACATTCATTAGATATGGGTGTTGTTTGATTGGTTTTGCATCCCCTACGTCAAAATCATGAGTAATTATCGACGTTCTGTTTGGATCATCTGGGAACATTTTGTCACGAACCAGAAACAAAAGAAATACACTGAGCATGATTTAGTGCTAAAAACTATTTTATTAATCACTACTTATGATAATACGTAAAATAAAAGTAAAAATGTTAGTATGTTAGAATTCAAAAATGTTAAACCTCGAACGTTAACCCCAAAACTAAAGTCGTCATGTGTGTGTGTGTGTGACAAAGTCCAAAGCTCCCAGTTCCGGAATGGTTCTTAAAGTTCAGTTCCGCAAGCCATAAGGTGAAACATGAGCAAGGGCTTCTTCAACAACCACCGTTGTCTGAAGATAAGGCGTAGACGAAGAGAAACATAGGGAGAGTAAATACGAAATCCAAATGTTCCATGATGGAACCCAAACGACACTCCAGCGTTTACTCGGTAATGACTTCCTCACACGGAAAAGCATCCGAATCGTGGTCGTCCACACACAAATACCTGTTTCCTTCTACAGGTCAGCAACAACGTGAACTCCACCGGATACTTCCAACTTCCATACATGGATTTCAGTAGCAAACACAGTTATTGTTTCTCATCCATCGATATAGAAAACAAGCAGGCTGCTGCCTCTCTCCCTCCTCTCTCTCTCTCCTTCTTTCTTCTTCGAACTTGTTCAACAACGTCATTACGTCATTTATCTTCTATTGACGTAAGCACGCCCCACACACACATACACACACACTCTCTATCTTAAAGGGACTTTCACTGAGTCCGTAACACCTCCAACCTAAAAAAAATTCCCAAGAAAAATTTAAACGCGCATACAGTTAGTAATGTTAATGATTATCATGCTACACAACTACAGACTATCAGATTAGTACAGATACATGTTTCCCATTTAACATAGGGAAGACAATCAGCAATCACATATTCTTTGCCTTTAATGTGAGTTATCATGAGATCAAACTCTTGCAAAATTAAACTCCAGTTTAACAGCCTTCTGTTATTGTTTTTGACTCGGCTCAGAAACACCAATGGGTTATGATCTGTATATAAAGTCAATGCTTTCTGAGCGGTGCAAGCATATACACTGAAATGTTGCAAGGCCAAAACAAGCGACAGTAATTCTTTCTCGACGGTGGAATAATTCTTTTGATGTTCATTACATTTCTTTGAAAAGTAAGCTACAGGATGGTCAATATCATCAAGGTCACCCTTATGCAATAACATAGCTCCTGCAGCTTCATCACTGGCATCTACTGCTAATGAAAATGGCCTTTCAAAGTCAGGTGATTTGAGCTCAGGAAGGCAGAATAAAATGCCTTTCAGCTTCTCAAATGCTTCTTGACAAGAATCTGTCCGAACAAACTTTACTCCCTTCTCCAGAAGATTAGTTAGGGGAAGAGCAATATCAGCAACATTTTTACAACATTTCCGGTAATATCCAACCATTCCCAAAAATCTTCTCACAGTCCTCGTACCTGTGGGAATAGGGAACTCAGATATTGCTTGAACCTTTGCCTGAACAGGAGTTTGTTTGCCTTGACCTACAACATAACCAAGATACGTCACAGTGGCATGGCCAAATTCACTTTTAGCCAAGTTAACTGTAAGGTTAGCCTTGGAAAGTCTTTCAAACAACCTTTCTAACGCAGAGATGTGATCTTCCCAAGTATCATTCCCAGTCACCAAGTCGTCAATGTAGGCATCTGTATGTTTTAACCCATGAATCACTGAATTAATCATTCTTTGAAATGTTGCTGGAGCATTTTTCATTCCAAATGGCAAAACATTGTATTCATACAATCCAGAAGGGGTTACAAAGGCTGAAATCTCCCTTCCTCTATCTGTTAATAAAACAGACCAGTACCCTTTTAATAGGTCAATCTTTGTAAGAAATTTTGCCTTTCCCACTCTATCTATGCAATCAGCCACCCAAGGAATAGTGTAAGCATCTGACTTTGTTACAGCATTCACTTTCCTGTAATCTGTGAAAAATCTAACAGTTCCATCAGGTTTAGGTACAATAACACAAGGCGAACTCCAATTTGCAGTAGAATGTATAATAATATCATTCTCCAACATGTTGTTGATCTCCTGATCAACAAGTTTATTTTTTTCCACATTCATGCCATATGGGTGTTGTTTGATTAGTTTTGCATCCCCAACATGAACATCATGGGTAATTATGGATGTTCTGTTTGGAACATCTCGGAACTGATTTTTAAATTTTAAAATTAATTCTCTCATCTGTTGTTTTTGTGAAACTTGTAAATGGTCCAACTTCGTTTCAAGGTTCTCCAGGATATTTTGGTTTTTTAGTTTTGATGGAACAATATTTGGTCTAAATTGGCCTTCCTCAACATCAACATCAGGCATTCGAGAAACAACCTTTACATCATCCACCAAGGCCACAACAGAATCCCTCTCATAATAAGGTTTTAGCATGTTTACATGACAGAGTTTTGTTTTCTTGCGTCAATCTCGTGTTTTGATTATATATGTTAAATCATACACTCGAGATTCAATGACGACCAGAAAAACGAGATTGCAAGGGATTATTTTGGCTAGGGAAAATACCAACACCTTTTGCCCCACTGCAAATGTCCTAGGCCGAACACGTCTATCGAAATATGTCTTCATTCTGATCTGGCTGGTTTTCAAATTCTCTCTCGCTAGCTGGCAGACTCTCTCCAACCGAGTTTTAAATTTTTGGACATAGTCCAACAGACTCAAGTGCACTTCTTCATTAACCCATTGCTCTCTCAACAACTCCAAAGGTCCTCTCACATTATGTCCAAATGCAAGCTCAAACGGACTAAATCCTATTGACTCCTGGATTGATTCTCTAACGGCAAACAAAAGTAAATGAATACCTTCGTCCCAATCCTTTGTGTTTTCAAAGCAATAAGTCTTCAGCATATTTTTGAGAGTAGAATGAAATCTCTCCAGAGCTCCTTGAGATTCTGGGTGATATGCAGATGATACAATCTGCTTTGCTCCCAGCTCATAGACTATTTGTTTAAAAAAAAAATTGACATAAAATTACTACCTTGATCAGATTGGATTTCTATTGGCAAACCAAACAAGGTAAAAAATTTTAAAAGAGCCTTTGACACCGGCTTGGCCTTAATATTTCTAAAGGGTATTGCCTCTGGAAATCTTGAAGTTGCACACATGATGGTTAACAAATACTGATTTCCAGTCTTATACTTTGGTAAGGGGCCAAAACAGTCCACAAACACCTTCGAAAAGGGTTCACCAAAAGCAGGAATTGGCTTCAAAGGAGCCACAGGGGGTTTTTGATTTGGTTTACCTACCATATGACATGTGTGACAGGTTCGACAAAGCATCACCACATCTGTTCTCAAACCAGACCAATAGAATTGTTTCAAGATCTTCCCTTCAGTTTTATTCACACCAAAATGTCCACCCAAAGGCATACTATGGGCCAAATTTAAAATTTCATTCCTATAAACTTTTAGAACAACAACCTGATGAATAACTTCCCATTCCTCATTAACAGGAACATGAGGAGGTCTCCATTTCCTCATTAACACTCCATTTTTGACATAGTATCCAGTTGGCACCTTTTCAATCTCCTCACATGAGAGAGCTTTTTCTTTCAATTCTGTCAACTTATGGTACTTTGTTCCACCATAAAATTCTTCCCTGACAAAGACAAATCTTTAAATTCAGACTCACTATAAGGATGTTGATCCTCCAGTGAAGACAGAAAAGTCTCAGATAAGGCATCATAATTTTCTTCCTGTTTAGGACTGTGACAAGGAACCACGTCAGACTGCATCGGACTGTCTGTCTTGGCTAATTCTCTAGCTCTAGCTCGAGTCACCGCACATGATGGGTAAACATCTGGATCATACTCAGACTCATCAATCCTTGGTTTGGTTGTTAACCGTACCACAGGAACAATTTCTCCATCTGCAAGGTCATTTCCCAATAACAAAGAAACTCCTTCCACTGGCAACCTAGGTCTTATCCCTATCTCGACTGGTCCTTCTACGAACTTTGACTTTAAAATCACCCTGTGTAAACGGACAGACATGGTGTCATCTGTAACGCCTCGCACAAGATTTACCTCACCAGTGTCAGTTTCTTCACCAAAATTTAAAACACTGTCCAGCAAGAGAGATTGACTAGCCCCAGTATCTCTAAGAATGTTCACTGGCACCTGGGGTGACTCATCATTCAGTGAAACAAAACCCTCTGATACATAAGAACGGAATTCCTTTCTCACCTCCTCCAACTTTTTCACATTTACCTCTTGCAAGGACTGATCTTTAACAGCATCTCCTAAACCTTTTTGATTTTTAATTGCCTGAAAGCAAGCATTGGGCACAGCTTCCTTCCTTTTCTTCAAAAGGGAACAATTAGATATCACATGGCCAGGTTTCTTACAGTAATAACAAGTACGCTCAAGAGGTTTCTCCAGCCCTGGCTTCTTTTCATCTTTTCCTTTTTGGATACCTCCCAATTTAATCACCGGATTACCATGATTGTCCTTGTAACACTTTTGAAAGGTTTTAGGTTGTCCCCATTTGGATTTATGGGTTAAAGCATAATCATCTGCCAACCTAGCAGTTTCTTGTAAAGTTTCCACTGCCTTTTCATTTAAATATGTTGGTAATTCAGCTGGAACACATCTTCTGAAGTCCTCCACCAGTATCAATTCTTTCAATTTATCAAAATCCCCATCTACATTTTTAGCCATGTACCATCGTTCAAAACATATTCTCTTTCCATTGGCAAATTCCATATTAGTCTGATCTGCAGATTTCCTCAAGTCTCTAAATTTTTGTCTATAAGCTTCAGGTACCAATTCATAGGCCTTCAATATAGCTTGTTTTACCTTGGTATAATCAGCTGCATCCTCAGCAGATAAAGCAGAATAAGCTTTTTGAGATTTACCTTTAATCATACTCTGTACCATAAGAGCCCATCCTTTTCTTGGCCAGTTTGGACTCACAGCAACCTTTTCAAAATGTTGGAAATACTGATCAATCTGATCTTCCTCAAAAGTAGGGACTAATCGAACCTCCCTGCTGGCTGAAAAACCATCATCAGAATCAGATTCCAAACTCCTACGCTTCATTTGCAACTCATGCTGCCTCTTTTTCTCCTCGTTATCCAGCTCCATCCTCCTCAATTCCATCTGCTTCATTGATAGATCAGCCTCATCCGAGTTAGTTCTCGTTCCCGTTGAGTTTCTAACTTCATCTGAGTTATCTCTCGTTCAGTCTCTAATTTCTTTTGTTCGGCCTCTAATCTCGTTTGTCCCAACTCGACCTTCAGTCGTGTTTGTTCTAACTCCACCTTTGCTATCTGCACCTGTCTAACAGGTCTCTCTGACTCACCCCCAGAATACTCTTCTAACTGTTCTAATTCTTCCTCCTGCAGATAATCCAACTCCACTGGTTTTAAAGTCACATCAGAAATTACTGGTTTACTCTTAGGAAACTCAACTACCTCACTCAACTCAGACACTTCCTTCTCTAAATTATAGTCAACTATCATTCTATGAATAACTGCTTTTCTCATAGACTGCTTTACTTCTGTAAGGTTTAGCTTTGTAGCAATCTTTATCAAATCATCCTTTTTCGCCATCTCCAATCCCTGTAGGGTTGGTGACTCCAAAAATGCCTTAATATCCATTGCTGCTGGTTTCCACACACACAAGCCAATTAAAAAGAATTTATCAGACCTCCCTCAAAAATCTTTGGATTGAATCCCGAAGAAATCTCGTCAATCTGGGGAACGATCCCAGACAACAGTCGTTAATCATTGGATTGGATCCCGGAAGAATCTCGTTAACCTTGGGAACTATCCCGGACGAGCCCCCAATTTTGTCACGAACCAGCAACAAAAGAAACACACTGAGCATGATTTAGTGTTAAAATTATTTTATTCATCACTATTTTGATAATACGTAAAATAAAAGTAAAGATGTTAGTATGTTAGAATTCAAAAATTTTAAACCTCGAACGTTAACCCCAAAACTAAACTGGTCGTGTGTGTGTGTGACAAAGTCCAAAGCTCCCAGTTCCGGAATGGTTCTTAAAGTTCAGTTCCGCAAGCCATAAGGTGAAACATGAGCAAGGGCTTCTTCAACAACCACCGTTGTCTGAAGATAAGATGTAGACGTAGAGTAACGTAGGGAGAGTGAATACGAAATCCAAATGTTCCATGATGGAACCCAAACGACACTCCTGCGTTTACTCGGTAGTGACTTCCTCACACGGAAAAGCATCCGAATCGTGGTCGTCTACACACAAATACCTATTTCCTTCTACAGGTCAGCAACAAAGTGAACTCCACCGGATACTTCCAACTTCCATACATGGATTTCAGTAGCAAACATAGTTATTGTTTCTCATCCATCGATAGAGAAAACAAGCAGGCTGGTGTCTCTCTCCCTTCTCTCTCTCTCTCCTTCTTTCTTCTAACTACTTCAACAACGTCATTACGTCCTTTATCTTCTATTGACGTAAGCACGCCCCCCACACACATACACACACACACACACACACACTCTATCTTAAACGGACTTTCATTGAGTCCGTAACAATATTTTTAATTTTTAAAATTAATTCTCTCATCTGTTGTTTTTGTGAAACTTGTAAATGGTCCATCTTCGTTTCAACATTCTCCAGGATACTTTGTTTTTTTATTTTTGTTGGAATAATATTTGGTCTAAATTGGCCTTCCACAATATCAACATCAAACACCCATAAAGAACATTCATATCGTCTACCATGGCCACAAATGAACTTCTCTCATAATAAGGTTTAGGCATGTTTACATGACAGAGTTGAGTTTTCTTACGTATCTATGATGTCTTAATTACATAGTTCAACTCATTTAATTTGGATAAAATGTTCCAGTAAAACGATATTGCAATCGGCTGTTTTGGGAAAAATACTAACACCTTTTGCCCCACTGCAAATGTACTTGGCCGAGCATGTTTATAAAATATGTCTTCATTCTCATCTGGTTGTTTTTAAAATTCTCTCTCCCTGGCTGACAGACCCTTTCTATTTAAGTTCTAAATTTTTGGACATAATCCAACAAACTCAAATGCACTTCCTCCTTAACCCACTATTCTCTGAACAATTCGAAAGGTGCTGTCACACGATGTCCAAATACAAGTTCAAATGGGCTAAATCCTAATGACTCCTGTATTGATTTTCACAGTGCAAACAAAAGTAAATGAACACCATCGTCCCAATCCTTTGAGTTTTCAAGCAATAATTCTTCGGCATAATTTTGAAAGTAGAATGAAATCTCTCCAGAGATCCCTGATATCCTGGGTGATATGCAGATGATACAATCTGCTTTGCTCCCAGCTCATAGACTAGTTACTGAAATAAATTAGACATAAAATTACTGCGCTGATCAGATTGGATTACTTTTGGCAAACCAACCAAAGTAAAAAAAAAATAAAAGAGCCTTTGACTCAGTCTTGACCTTAATATTTCTAAGTGGTATTGCCTTTGGAAATCTAGAAGTTGCACACATGATGGTTAGCAAATACTGATTTCCTGCCTTAGACATTGGCAATGGGCCAACACAGTCCACAATCACCCCTCGAAAAGGTTTTACCAAAAGCAGGATTTGTCTTCAAAGGAACCACAGGGGTTCTTTGATTTGGTTTACGTACCATCTGACATGTGTGACAGGTTCGACCAAACATCACCACATCTTTTCTCAAACCAGGCCAATAGAATTGTTTCAAGATCTTCCCTACAGTTTTATTCACACCAAAATGACCACCCAAAGGCATACTATGGGCCAGCTTTAAAATCTCATTCCTATAAACTTTGGGAACCACAAGCTCGTGAATAATTTCTCATTCCTCATTAACAGGAACATGAGGAGGTCTCCATTTCCTCATTAACACTCCATTTTTGACATAATATCCAATTGGCACTTTCTCAATTTCATCACATGAGAGTGCTTTTCCTCTCAATTAAATAAGCTCAAGGTTTTCCGTCTGTTCCACCATAAATTCTTTCCTCGACAAAGACAAATCTTTACATTCAGGCCTAATACAAGGATTTTGATCCTCCAGTGAAGACAGAAAAGTCTCACACAAGTCATCATAATTTTCTTTCTGTTTAGGTCTGTCACAGGGAACCACATCAAGCTGCACAGGATTGTCGGCCTTAGCTAATTCTTTAACGCTAGCTCGATTCACCGCACAGGATGAGTAAGCATCTGGATCATTCTCAGACTCATCAAACCTTCGTTTGTTTGTTAACCGCACCACAGGGACAAATTCTCCATCCGCAAGGTCATTCCCCAATGACAAAGAAACTCCTTCCACTGGTAGACTAGGTCGTATCCCTATCTCGACAGGTCCTTCTACGAACTTTGACTTTAAAATCACCTTGTGCACAGGGACAGACATAGCGTCACCTGTAACGCCTCCCACTAGATTCACCTCACCAATGTCAGTTTCTTCTCCAAAATTTAAAACACATCCAGCAAGAGAGATTGACAAGCCCCAGTATCACTAAGGATTTTCACTGCCTCCTGGGGTGACCCATCATTCAGTGAAACAAAACCCTCTGATACATAAGAACGGAATTCCTTTCTCACTTCCTCCAACTTTTCAGACTTTACCTCTGGCAAGGACTGATCTTTAACAACATCTCCTAAACCTTTTTGATTTTCGGGTTTTATTACATGAAAACAAGCATTGGGCACGGCCTCTTTCCTGTTCTTCAAAAGGGCACAATTAGCTATTACATGACCAGGTTTGTTACAGGAATAACAAGTAGCTCAACAGGTTTCTCCAGTACTGGCTTCTTCTCATCCTTCCTTTTTTGATTACCTCCCAATCTAATCACCGGATTACCTGGATTGTCCTTATAACTCGTTTGAAATGTTTCAGGTGATCCCCATTTGGGTTTATGGTTAAAACATAATCATTTTCCAACCTAGCAGTTTCCTGTAACGTTTCCATTTCCTTTTCATTTAAATATGTTGTTATTTCAGCTGGGACACATCTTTTAAAGTCTTCCACTAATTTCAAGTCTGTCAATTTTTCATAATCTCCAACTACATTTTTAGCCATGCACCATCGTTCAAAACATATTCCTTTTCCATTGGCAAAATCTATGGATATCTGATCTGCAGATTTCTTCAAGTCTCTAAACTTTTGTCTATAAGCTTCAGGTACCAATTCATAAGCCTTCAACACAGCTTGTTTTACCCTTGTATATTCAGCTGCATCCTCAACAGACAAAGCAGAATAAGCTTTTTGAGCTTTACGTTTAATTACACCTTGTAACATAAAAGCCCATCTCTCCTTTGGCCAGTTTGAATTCACAGCAACCTTTTCAAAATGTTGGATTTACTGATCAACCTGATCTTCCTCAAAAGGAGGGACTAATCGAACCTCCCTGCCGGCTAAAATATCATCATCAGAATCAGATTCCAGACTCTTTCGCTTCATTTTAACTCATGCTGCCGCTGTTTTTTCTTCTCCTCTCTATCCAGATCCATCTTCCTCATTTTTATCTGGGCCATCCTTTCCTCTGCCTCAGCCTCTAACTTCAACCGAGTTAGGTCTCCTTCTCGTTCAGCCTCTATCTTTGCCAGTTGCACCTGTGCCTCAGAAATAACTGGTTCACTGCCAGGAAACTGTTTTAACACCTCCTCCTCCTCAAACATCTTCTTCTCCACATCATGCCATCTAACAGTCGCTGAATATCTGCCTTTCTCATAAATCGCGTTACTGGCCAAAGATGTAGTTCTGCCTCAATTTTCACCAATTCAGGCTTGCTCATCCCCTGCAATCCTCCAGGGGTGATTTTTTTCAAAATTGTATCCATTGTTGTTGGTTTCCACACACACAAGCCAATTAAAAAGAATTGATCAGACCGACCACAATCAGTCATCCACTCAGACCACACTTTGTTCAAACTCAGCCCTCCCTCGTCAATCGTTGAATACGATCCCAGACGAGCCTCGTTAATCTTTGGGTTGGATCCCGGACGACAGTCGTTAATCTTTGGTTTGGATCTCGGACGAGCCCCTAGTTTTGTCACGAATCAGCAACAAAAGAAACACACTGTCATGATTCGGCGTTAAAAACTACTTTATTAATAACTATTTATGATGATAAGAAAAATAAAAGTAAAAATGTTAGAATATTAAAAGTAAAAATGTTAAACCTTGAACATTAACCCCAAAACTAAACTCTGTGTGTGTGTGTGGCAAAGTCCCAAACTCCAAGTCCAGGAATGGTTCTTAAAGTTCAGTTCAGCAAGCCGTAAGGTGAAACGTGAGCAAAGACTTCTTCAACAACCACCGTTTTCTGAAGATAAGGCGTAGATGTAGAGAACATAGAGACAGTAATTACAAAATCCAGATGTTCCACGATGGAACCCAAACAACACCTCAGTGTTTACTCGGTAGTGACTTACTCACCCCTAAAGCATCCGAATCGTCGCCGTCCACACAAATACCTGTTTCCCTCTACAGGTCAGCAACAGAGTGAACTCCATCGGATTACTTCCAATTTCCATACGTGGATTGCAGTGACAGACACAGTTATTGTTTCTCATCCATCGATGGAGAAACTAGCAGGCTGGTGTCTCTCTCTCCTTTCTCTCTCTCTCTCCTCCGACTGCGACTGACTTCTTCAACAACGTCATTAAGTCCTTTACTTCTTCGGTGACGTAAGCACGACACACACACACACACGCACGCACGCACGCACGCACACACGCACACACACACACACACACACACACACAACTAACTCTATCTGAAAGGACCATTCACTGAGTCCGTAACACCAAGCCACACCTGTTTTCTCGTTGGATACGTGGATTAGTCTTTGCTTCAGTCCCACACGGAAACTCAGTTCGCTCAACTGATCTTTTCCCTTCATCAACATCTGCATTGCAGCTGTTTGCTGCACTCAAACAGAACTGGAAAATACCCGCACCTTTTCTGCCAAACTTCACCACGTTCTCGCCTTGAAATTTGGTGTCAATATTCTCTTCCCTTTCTTAATCTCTGTTCCTGCTTGTGATTTATTTTTAATCAGCTGGGTAGATTAAATGGAGCGGAAATCTTACTCCACATGAGGGACGGACGGAGGCGATGCTGAGTGGGGTGTCGGGTTTGTGATCGATCCGATGTTTCAGCTTGTGAGAGACTCCAAACTCCAGCCCGTCAATGCAACAATCAGCAGTACATCCAGCTGGGGATTCTCGAGTTGCTCATTTACCGAACGGGTGGTGAGGATATCGAAAGCACCTGCACCAGTAGCGGCTGAGGAACGAGGTCTGTGTGAATTTGAAGAGAGCTGTTCAAAGAGAAGATGAAGAAAATATCAGAGGACGGTCTGGCGGAGTCGGATGCGTTAAGGTGGGAGGAAGCTGAAGTCGGAGAATGATCCGGTTATCCCCGCTCTTTGCGTTCTGTCCGATAACCAATTCCCCATCCACTTCATTATATTTCCCTCAATTCCTGTGCTCTGACCTTGCTGACCAACACCCTGCTTATCGGAAACCTTCCACAAATTCAAACGCACCACACCCACTAACCCCTCATCTACTACAAATAGTCGCATTTTCATAGATCCGGTAAGTTAGTCAAACTTGATCTTCCTTTCATTTACCCGCGTTGACTCTGTTCCATCCTATTTGTCGTTCAAGATTTATTTTCTGCTGGTGCATTGATTATTATAGATTCCAGCATTTCCTCAACGACTAACACGTTGGAATTTCCCCCTTTTCACCCTCCCACTGATCCGAAATAGTAAGGTTACATTTGCTAAACTCCGTCAACAGGAACAACTTCAGAGCCCATAGAACTTGGATGATGGCAGCAAGAGTATTTACTCTCGCTCTCGAGCTATCTCCTTCCGAAATCCGTGATATGCATCTGCGGACCTTTCAGATCTATCAGATTTATAGCTTACAGAATCAGCGGCACTGCTGTCTGACTAACGGTTGGTTGGATAAGTTCGTCATTGTCACAAGGTTATTCTTTAATATATCCAGCAGGTTTCGTCTGTCTTCTTCTGTGAAGACCGACACAGGGTATGCGTTACATTCCTCTGCAATATCTTTATTATAAATTATCCTCTGTCCCAATGTGAGGGCCCAGGTATACCTTCGTTATTCTGCTCTTTTCACGTAGTGACAATATTCCTTACGTCAGTTTTAATATTTTCTTGCCTATCCAGTCTCATATTTCATTTTGCATTTTTTAATCAATGGCACGGCCCATCTGTGCTGTGTTAAAATGCTCGTAGGGATAATAGCTGTAGTTATCTCTGTAGGTGTCATAAGCCTCATATTTTAATGTAATATTATCTTTAATTTCTCTCAGCAGCCACGGATTTCTCCATTTAAAAGAGGTTATTATAGCTTACAGGAATCTATCCACTATTTCTTTCAGCTGTAAATACTGCCTGACCACTTACAATTTTCAGTTCTCGCTCCCAACCAACCACAGGCAACTCTCCACTTTTCTCTTCATGGTTTCCGTTGTTTAGATTTAAGGACCTACCACGTATCACTTTCAAACTCGATGCAATTACTTGTCCTAAAAACATCATTCTCACCGAAAGGCCTTTTTACGATAAGATCATCAATAAACACTTTATCATTGTACAAATCCAGTTCTAAAATCACCTTTCATCCACTTGGTTTCTCACATCATTGATTCACTAAAGTCCCCCGAACACGCTGCTGAGTTCACCTTCTCCCATATTGCAACAAATTTGTTTCCTCCACTCCATATGTCAGATCAATATAACCGACATGACTATCACCCCGTGAGATGTGCAATTATCGTCCTGATTTGTGCCAGACCCAATATTACAACTGGCATTTACTGATCAAAAATTACTCCATCCAGTAGTTCCTGTTCTCTGTTACTACTCTGCCCCACGGAAACCAATTCTGATTCGACATCAGGATCCGTGTTGTGACAATGGAATTAAATCAAAACAAAGAAATGTATGAAGATGTATAGGGAGAGGCGTCTGTGGTTGATTGGACGGGAGGACGGAAAGTTATAACTGTGGTCCGACGAACCTTGAAGAACTTTTGTCCAATTGTGGTCAAATCAAGATAATCTGTCACACTTCACTTGCGAGAGAGAGACAGGTGAAGGAGGGCGTGAGTTTACAGCGAATGTCGCTTGGGCACATCATGAGACGTTCTGGGTAATGGAGAGACAGTGAACATCAAGAGAAAGAAAGCAGAGAGGGAGAGCCAAGGGAATGGGAAGACAGCGAGAGTCACAGGGAAAATCACGGCGGAGAAAAAAAAAATAGGAGATTGGGCGAAAAAAGTGGAAATGACGAACGGCTGCAAATAGCAGAGACCAGAGACAGAGATGGTGTCGTCAACAGAGAGGCCTTAATGATCATGTACAAAAGGACTTGAAATGATTTTGTGCGCCGGATCGTTCGACTGCCCATGAAAATTATCAGCATGGGATCTACCAGTAATTCAGTGTTCCCGATAGCAACTGTCACTCTACATTTCGATAATTGAGAAGGATTGCGGAAGAAGCATGAACGATGATTTAATTCAGATGTTAAAAACACCATTTCTGTCTATGATTTAATGAACCCAATGATCCTATTCAGCGGGTATTTCACCGCGTTCTTCAGTTCCTCTCGGCATTTGCTTTGAGTCACGGCGTAAATACACGTGTTGGTGCAGGTGCTGAGAAGCTGCAGCATTCCTGCTGCATTTTCTGTGGCGTAACTGGTTCCAGTGTCGGTGAAAGCACGAATATTTGGAATTCGCTTATAGATATAAAACACCACCAGTGTTAACCGCAGTAATATGAAACTGCCGGTTATACTGAAGAGTAAAATGATGGATTTCCTCTGGTTCTCCATCTCTGGGTCCTTGTCATTCTCTCCATTTCTACGGTCCGGAAGCCCCCTGCGGACTCTGCCGGCTGCGAAAATCCGTCTGACCGTCAGAACATTGAGCAGCAAAATCAGAAAGAAGGGAAACAACTGAAATGCCGCCCATGCGGGGTATGTATTGTAGCTCGCTGTACTGACGCAGCCCCAGGGAACATTATCAATTATTCGGGAAGCTTGGTTTACGAAGTACCAGCGGACGCTCTCTAAACAGCCCAGCACGCTCACTGTCCCGATAACCACAGGCGCCGTTCTCTCGGTGCAATATTTTGTTTTCAGCTTCTCACATCAAATGGCCACAAATCGATCAAAGGTGAAGGCGACGGTCAGCCAGACAGAGACCGCGGTGCCTCCATAAGTCAGCCACATAAGGAGACTGCATACGGGAGTAATACGGAGGAATGAACGTGGAAAATACATTGTAGGTGTTCATTTCAGCAGAGGGTCCTAGATAACGACTAAGAGATCAGTCGCTGCCGTTCCCACTAGGTAGCGAGTGATGCATTTGGAGAGACCGCACTTTCCTCGAGACAAGATCACAATCGCCACCAAGTTAACCTTAAGCGAGAGAAAATGAAGCTGAGGAATTACTGACCAGACCCGATACCAATGCAGCAGTTAGAGTCAATGCGGTGATAATTCCACTTTGTTGCTGCATCCAGCGGTGGAAACTCGCTCCCTAGCCATGAAAGGACCCAGCTAGAGGGCAGTGACAGAGCAAGGGCCTACGGAGCCGAATTAAACAGGTCAGGTCTGGGTAAAAATTCCATTTTTTCAAGGGAGCGCCAGCTGTGCAGTTTTGTCCTCGAAGACAATTAGGTACAGACGAGCTTCACCGGCGTCGTCTTTGTCTCTTGGTGAATGAAACAAATAAATCAGATCGCTAGATGGCGGCATCGTTCCATTAACCAACCACAAATTTCCCCGCCGCTGCCTGTCATCGACAGAACAACAGAAAGATTGCTGATTCCAAAAGACAACCTGCGGAGGAACCCGGCGGAACAGGTAATCTGTGGAGATAAGGAGTTGTTGGCGTTTCAGGTCGTGACTAATACAAGGTCTCGACCAAACCGTCTGTTGTTCTTTTGCCAGCACAGATTCTGCCTGATCCTCTGTGTTCCTCCAAAGGTTTGACTTGATTCTCCAGATACTGTCTTCTGCAGCCACTTGTGTCTCTTGTGATTCCAAAAGCTACACTGCAGTCTGACACAACCTCACAACCAGATATTTCCTTTCAGGCTGAATACTTCAGAACGAGGCCGTTGCTGCGGCCATATTTCAGGGGTCGGAAGCCCAGCTCGGTCGTCAGGTCTGTGACGAGGTGTCAGATGCAGATGTAACAGAACTGCTTTTAACCACAGTGATCAATATCAAGCACACTTCTTCTCTATTAAACCTCGTCATACATTTGTATACAGAAGCATTTTGCAGAATACTTTGTGGACTATCTCATATCCAGGTTAGTTCCACTGAATGAAACGCTTTACGACGACTTCAGTGTTATCACACGGTGATGGTCTGATGCTTGCACCAAACCAGGCATCTACAGTCAAAATCCGGGATAGACGTATGAACTGCACAAACAACATGATTGCAAATACAGTACAGTTGTTATAAAAACAAAACCGCCGAGACGGCGGACATTCAATTACTGAAATTCAAAGACTGAACATGTGGCTGTGGATAGAAGCAGCGAGAGAAACATATTGGCATTAAACATCTATTTCCACTAACGGAAGCTGAGACAGCAGTTTACCTGGAATTCCAACGGCTCAAATAACAGGAACGTAAATTAATTGTATCTGCCAGATGACGAGATATCCCATTTCAGTGCGAAGCTGAGAATTCTTTTGTTTCGGAATCCACAGCTCTGGCAGACACTCTGAGAAAACATACTCCAAAAGGCTCTGATTCATACACAGGACCAGTCTCCAGTGACAAGGTTATACCCAGGCCATTGCTCTCAGTTAGTCACGAACAAACAGATTACATCAACACCATTGTCTCTGGTTTAAGTATGTGCGGATTTCAGAGAAATCCATCGACGAGTATCTATCTCGGCAACCGAAATCTGTGATGATACGACAAGAAGCTGCTTCATTTACTGATTTCATGCAGTCGTACTGGCAATAGTCTCTCCTGCAGATTGTTCCATAAATAAAACCGGTTTTTCTGCAGTATCCACCGATCAAAGAGATATAAGCAAGCCTTTCACTCGGCTGTGCAATCTCCCAGTTAGAACTGTCAACCTGCTTCCTTCAGTATTTCAGCTCTCTCCCCGCCACTGACAGAAGCGGCACCATCAGTAAATTGCAACACATCTGAAACACCGTTGTCCGTATTCGGCCTGTTTCAGGTCACGATCGCCATTACTTGCACCTTCACTGACTTCGATTTGCTCTCAGTTGCTCGCCACCCCGACACAAACAAATACATGCGTCTAGTTACTCGTGTTCCACTCTGCCCACGGGTACCTGCTCCTCACTGTACCCTGTTATCAAAATCACCAGCAGGTCGGCCACCACGCCGAATGAAAGAGAAAAGCGGCGGAAGTGAAACTGTCAACGGGCTCTGTTGCAAAGAGTACGGACATTTCTAACAATTCTACGTTATGGTGTTAATATGTGTGGGGGAGATATTGAAAAGAATCGCCCAATCCACCAGAGGACAAAAGAAATCGAAGGGATTTCACAAATGATAGAGCGATCTGGTTACAAAAGAACAGGACATGGATTTATTAAAAGCATGCGGCTAAATTTTCACGATATGTTGTTCGCAATTGGCAGCAGACAGCGAGAGAGAGAAGAAAGACAGAGAGTCAGGGAGAGAGAGAGAGAGAGAGAGAGAGAGAGAGAGAGAGAGAGAGAGATGAGAAAGAGATTCGTTACCTAACAGCTTATCGGGCCGTGTCGGTGCGGGGAGATGAGGTTCGTTCATTATCAGTCAATTCTGGTGCAATATAACTGTGCGGTGCTCATTCTGTGTCTGTCAGTCTCGGGTACAGTGTGAGAGTGTGGGTTTTCTCTGTACCTGTCAGTCTCTGGTATATTGTAAGAGTGTGGGGTTCATTCTGTACCTGTCAGCCTCTGGAACAGTGTGAGAGTGTGAGGTTCGTTCTGTACCTGTCAGTCTCTGGAACAGTCTGAGTGTGTGGGGTTCATTGTGTAACTGCCAGTCTCTGGTACAGTGTGGGATAGTGGGGTTCGTTCTAATTCTTTCCTGATATTCTATAAATCTAACATTTACTCTCAATATATAATTAGTGTGTATTTAATATTCAAACTATATTTATCACGAGAGCACTGTGATAGCTTTGGTTTATTTTGAAATTACAAGACAGACAGTGTAATCTTAAATGATGGCGGATTTATTGGACCTGTTATACCAGAGTCATAATGTCATGCAGTGCAGAAACAGACCCGTCTGCCTGCCGTTTCCGTGCACATACAATTGATTAACAATTGACATTAATGTCATTGACCAGCACTTGGTCCGGGTCCTGCTCTGTCTTGGCGATTCAACTCACTTTTAAGATGATTCTCAAATGTTGTGAGAGCACAGGGCAGCACCCACATAGACCATGGGCTTCAGTTTGCAACAACGTTTTGCGTGGTAAGTACACTATCATCTCCTCTTTAAGTCGCTGTCTTCTTATAATCATGACACATTGTCTGTGTTTCGACGAGACCGAAAGGGGAATATTTGCTACTATCTACCTCTCTATTCCCCAAAATACATGAGAACATGAGAGTTTATTGGAATGCTGCACCATTGATGATTAATGATGAACTTCCAGCATAACACTCTGTGAGAATGTTGGACTAGTCTCTAATGGGCAGCACCATTTGGACGAATGGAACTGAGAAGGCACTCTATTGGAACTCTCTCTGCATTTATCAGTTTGAAT
Source organism: Pristis pectinata (assembly GCF_009764475.1). Taxonomy (NCBI): domain Eukaryota; kingdom Metazoa; phylum Chordata; class Chondrichthyes; order Rhinopristiformes; family Pristidae; genus Pristis; species Pristis pectinata. The sequence goes on along the minus strand of NC_067445.1, from coordinate 1,860,168 downwards.
GTGAGATCAATTCCGGGTCCAACAGAACTGACCCTGTGTCTTGAATTGTCAAATGTGGGTGATTGATGGTGATTACGGGTGATCTCAGGTTAAGTCACCTGTCAGCCCTGGCAACATTCTGTGATCTCTGCTCTGCGTGATCCACCGGTGTCAAGGCATTATCACAATTTATTATCGGAATGGTGAAGGCCCTCAGAAATCGGAGATGCAGGGACACCTGGGTGTCTTTTGCTCCGTTCATAAAATGCATGTTAGCAGCAACTGCAAGTAATAAGGAAAACTAACAGGATGTTATCCGTTCTTCGGTAGGGACATAAATGCTAAATAAAAGGTAATATTTCAATTATATTCGAGAATGTGTAAGACACTATGGGGCCAGAGTGAACAATAACCTGCCACATTCTTAAATTGGTAAATCAGCTTATTTATTGTCATAATTACTGAGGTACAGTGAAAAACTGGTGTTGGAAACCGATCCGACAGAATAAAGCATTACAACAGTGTATTAAGGTAGTCCAAGGTTAAACAATAACAAGTTACAGAATAAAGAGTTCCAGTTGCAGAAAAAAGTGCATTGCAGTGAGATAATAATGTGCAAGGTCATCACGAGGTGCAGTGTAAGGTGAAGAGTCCATCATATCAGACTAGACAACGGTTTGATAGTCTTATAACAGCAGGATAAAATATGTCCTTTAGCCTGATGGTAACATGTTTTCAAGCTGTTGATTCTTCTGCCCGATGGGAGGAGGAGAAGGGAGAATGTACGGGGTAGTTGGGGACATTGATTATGTTGGCTGCGTTACCGAGGCATCGAGAAGTACAGGCAGAGTCCATGGAGGTGAGGCTGGTTTCCATCATGTGTTGTTCTGTGCATAAACCTCTCTGCAATTTCCTTCGGTCACGGGCAGAGGAGTTGCCATACCAAGCCGAGACACTGCCTGCTTCTCGGCGGTGTCAGTGTGAGGACGTCCGATTCATTAATTACCAGGAGATCTCTGGTGCAATATAACTGGGTGGGGTTCATTCGTCACCAGTCAGTCTCTGGAAGTGTGTGAGAGCGTGAGTCCATTCGGTACCTCTCAGTCTCTGGTACAGTGTGAGAGTGTGAAGTTCATTCTGTACCTGCATACCTGTCGTACAGTGTGAGTGTGTGGGCTTCATTCTCGTTGTTTCCTGATTTTCCACTAGTCTGAGATTTACTCTCAATATTTCATTTGTCTATTCTATTATTCAAACTAAATTAACACAAGAGCACTGCGCTACCGCTGGCTTATGTTGACATTGTATGATTGACAGTGCAATCTTGAATAATGATTGTATCATTGGAGCTGTGTATCTGGAGGGAGTCATAGTGTCATACAGCACAGAAACAGACGCTTCGCCCCGCCGTGTTGTGTAGACCATTGATTGCAATCTGCATTAATCCAATCGACCAGCACTTAGTCCGTGACCTCCACTGTTTTGGCGATTAAACTCAGCTTCTGTATGATACTTAACTGTTGTGAGAGTACCGGTCACCACGCAAACAGAATGTGGGCTTCAGATTCCATCCACCTTGTGCGTGGTAGAGAAACAGAAGTTTCTACCTCCTGATCATCCTGGTATATTGTCTGGGTTTTAGCGACTCCTCAAAGGGGAAGAATTGCCCGCTATCTATCATGTCTGTTCCCTAAAATACATGAGAACGATACTGTTTATTCGAATGCTGCAGGATTAATAATTAATGTAACTTTCAGCCTGACACCAGATGAGAGCGTTTGACTGGTCTGAAATGTTCAGAACCATTTGGACCAGTGGAACTGAGACGGCATTCCCCCGGTAGCAGTGTTTCCGTTTCTGAGATTGAAGGTGCAGGGGAATAGGTACAGTGTGGGAGTGTGGGTTTTATTCTCTTTCTTTCCTTGATGTTCCAATATTCCGAGGTTTCCTCTCAATAATTAATTGGTCTGTTTGTATTATTCAAACTACATTTTACATAGGAGCACTACGCTACCATTGGTTTAAGGTTAAAGAGAAAGATTCAATGTGCAATCTTGAATAATTTTTTTTATATATTGGAGCTGCATATCTGAAGTCACAGTGTCAAGCAACACAGGAAAAGACCAGTGGTCCCGCCGTGTTCATATATGTCATTGATTGACGTTCTGGATTAATCCCATTGACTAGCACTTCGTCCGTGACTACCTCTGTCTTGGCGATTCAGCCCACTTTTAGATGATGCTTAAATGTTGTGAGATTACCGGTCACCACCCGCACAGAATGTGGGCTTCAGATTCCATCCACCTTCTGCGTGGAAGAAAAACAAATCTCCTTTCTCAGTTGCTACCTGCTGATTCCCCAAAATACTTGAGATCAACACAATTTATTCGAATGCTGCACCATTGATCATCAACGTAACTTTCAGCCTGATACTTATGAGACCGTTGGGTTGGTCTGTAATGTGCAGCATCATTTAGACTAGTGGAACTGAGACAGTATTCTCCTCGCTAGCACTGCATGTATTTGTGAGCTTGAATGTGAGGGCATCTCTGGGTCCAACAGAACTGACCTTGGCCAGGCATTGTTGAATGTGAGTGATTGATGAACTGCTGGGAAATTGATATCTCAGATTAATTCACCTTTCAGCCCTGGAAACATTCTTCCAGCTCTCCTCTGTGTGAATCACTGGTTCAAGCACATTTTTCAGCATTAATTATTGGAATGGTGAAAGAGCTCGTCGATGCACGAGGACCTGGGTGTTTTGCGCACCGTTAAGAAAATGCATGTTTGTAGCGACTGAAAATAATGAGTAAAGATTGTTGTCTCTTGTTGGTAGTTGACAGGAATGCTGAGTAAAACGCAATGTTTATATTTCATCAATAATTCGTAAGAGAATATGGAAAGTGCAGTGAACAAGAAACTGTCGTTGCCTAAACTGGTAAATTGGTAAATCTGTTTATTACTGTTGCATGTACCGAGGTACAATGAAAAACTTGTCTCGCATTCCGTTCATACAGACCAATTCATTACACAGTGCATTGAGGAAGTACAAAGTAAAAGAATAATAGAAGGCAGAATAAAGTGTTACAGTTGCAGAGAAAGTGCAGTGTTGCTGGAATTTACTGTGCAAGATCATAACCAAATCGACTCTGAGGTGAAAAGGCAATCCTATCGCACTAGGGATCCATTCGATGGTCTGATAACAGCGGGATAGAATCTGTCCCTGTGCCTGGTAGTACGTGCTTTCGGGCTTTTTATTATCTTCTGCCCGATGGGAGAGGGGAGAAGTGAGAATGGCCGGGTTGGGTGGGGTCTCTGATCATGCTGGATGCTTTACCGAGACAGCGATAAGTTTAGACAAGAGTTCATAGAGGGGAGGCTGGTGTCCGTCATGTGCTGATCTGTGTTCACAATTCTCTGAAATTTCCTGCGGTCACGGGCAAAGCAGTTGCAATACCAAGCCGTCACGTATCCCGATAGGATGCATCCTCTGGTGCATCGATTAAAATGGGTGAGGGTCAAAGCGGACTTGCCAAATTTCTTTAGCTGCCCGAGGAAGTACAGGCGCGTGTGTGCTTTCTTGGCCGTGGTAGCTACTTGGTTGAATCAGACAGGATTTTGGTGATGTAAATTGCTGGTAACTTGAAGCGTTTAAACCCCTTGAACTCAGCAACGTTGATGTACACAGGTGCATGTACATCACCTACTTCCTGAAGGCAAAGAGAAGTTTTCATGTTTAGCTGACATTGAGGAAAGGTTTTTCTCATGACACCATGTCACTAATCTCTCTATCTCCTTCTGTCCTCCTTCTCGTGGTTATTTGAGATACGGCCAACTAAAGTGGTATGACCTGCAAACTTGTATGTGGAATTAGACCAGAATCTGGCAACGCTGTCGTGGGTGTGTAGAGAGTAGACTAGGGGGTTGAAGGCACAGCTGTGTGGTCACCAGTGTTCAGAATAATCGTGGCGGAGTGCTTCTCCTATCCTTACTGGAAGTCCAGGATCCAGTTGCAGAGGTATGTGTTAGACCCAGGTCTCGGAGCTCGGTGATAAGTTTGCTTGGTATTACAGTATTGAAGGCGGAGCTGTGATCAAACACGTCTAATTTGGGTATCTTTATTGTTCAGATACTCCAGAGACGAGTGTAGGGCCAGAGAGATCGAGTCCACCGTAGACCGCTTTTGGCAGTAGGCAAATTGCAGTGGGTCGAAGTTGTCTGAGAGTCTGGTGTTAATGCGTGCCATGACCAGCTGAGTGAAGCACTTCATGATGGTGGATGTCAGAGTCACAATGCGGACGTTATTAAGGCACCGGGATGATAGTGGCCTTTTTAAAGCAGGTAACCTCAGATTAATGCATGGAGATGTTAAAATGTCTCCAAATACCCACGCCATCAGGTGACCACAGAATCTGCGGACACCCTGTGACAACATCCGGGCTAGTGCTTTCCGCTGGTTCGCACTTCGGAAGTGGGTGGTGACTTCCAGTCTCCATTTCAAAACGTGCATAGAATGCGTTAACCTCAGAGGAAGGGATGTGCTGTTGTCAAAAATGGTGCACGACTTCATTTGAGCCATGCCGCAACTGACGGCTATCTCGGACTCGATATTGACTCGTGGTATTCCTCAGATCTGACGAAGGTCACTTCTCGATTTCTGCCTGGAACAGAGTTGGCTGAGTTGAAGCCGGGTCCTAGACCTCTATTTAATGGAACGGATGTTAATGCATTGGAAGCACTTTAGTATGTTAATTAAATAACCACCGAGAGTGCGCAGTTTCTATTTTATGAAAAAAGGTTGCAGGTCCGGGTTTGTATCTGATGTAGGTCAGAATTCTGGTACACGGCGTGTACTGAAGCGTCATTATGATTGGAAAGGTAGAATTCGACTGAATCTATAACTCGTGGATCTTCGTTAAAACTACTCAGTCACTAAATTAAAGGTCAATTTCGCCCAGACGATCGTCATTCTTCGATGGGAGATGCATGCCGAGATTTGAATATCTTTCAGACAGAAGTGGACACATACTTGATAATCAATAGGGTAAAGGTTAACGCAAGTCTGTGAGAAAGTGGAATCATGGTTAAACTGATTGAATAGAGGAGATTGGTTGCAGGCTGAGTGGTGATCTCTAATGTGGACGTCGGTGTGTGGTGTGTCTGTGTTTGGTGCCAGGACAGTAAACTGCGCTCCAGCTGTGGCCCAACTTCCGTTTTTACAGGTCCAGAAGAGCTCCCTGCTTTCGCATTCTGTGCCTTCACCCTACAAAGGCAAGTCTCCTATCCACCTTCTTACCCACGACCAACCAGTCCCCTGGCATCAGACCTTTCCACATGCTCCCTGGGTCCCTCTCCCTCCACATGTCTTCTCATTCCCCGTGTACTGTGTCCTCTGGTCTTGTGTGGGCTCCAACTGCATCACCTTAAATTCCATTTGCCACCTGTCTGCCATCCGCCCATTCACTGATATCTTCCTGCAAGTCTTCAACTTTCCTCCTCACTGTCAGCCACACGGCCAATTATTGCAACATCTGAAAACTCCTTAATCAGGTCATCATATTGCCAGCAGAGTTGTCCCTTCCCATCAAGAGCAAGGGCCCTGGCGCTGGTCCCAACAATCCCACAACGGACAGTCTTAGACACAAGTAAACAACTTCCTCACTCCCCGTCACGGTGCCAGTGCTGAACTCAAGATGAGACTTTCCTGATATCACGCATGTTGTGAACATCCAGGCAACCACAACAGAGGAACAGACGTCACAGCCTCTGTTTGATACGTGTTCAAACTATCCTTCAGCTCGCACCCCAGTGTGATACCCGTGGGGACTCTCCTTGAAAATAATTAAGCGCCCGTCTCGGTGATGTTTCCTGCGTCCTTCTGATTGTCTCCAGCAATTTCTCCAGCACTTCTGTGAAGGAACTGGTCCGCAAAATCACGGGCTATCCTGGAAATATATAGCGGAGGAACAGCTCCTTCGGTTGAGAGTGTTAAATGACAACCATCATGTTTGCATCACTACTAATTCTACGTACCGGCCGTTTAGTGCCCCGTAGACTTCTATTCCTTGAATGTTCAACAGTTGGCCGAGGAGCTCTTGAAACGCTGTGAAAGTCTCCGCCTCCCTCATCCAGCATTCAGCGCATTCCAAGTTTCAGCCACCCACTGCATGAGAAAGTTATTTCTCAGTTTCTCCATGACAACACCCACTTCCCTTCAACCTGTGCCCTGTAGATTTAGACATTTCTGCTATGGGAAACATTTCCTACTGTCGACTCTCATAATTACTGCGTCTATATATATGCCAAAGGGATCCCCCCTTGCCTCCTCCATGTCCCCACCCTTCAAAAACAAATACATCTATCCAATCTCACTTTATAACTGAACCATTGATCCTGGTGAATCTCCTCTGTAACTTCTGAACTCTCGTCCGTCTTTTCGTGTGCGAAGCAGAAATGTGCAAAACACTCCTGTGTGGCCTGAACAATGTGTTATATCGTTGTACCAGAACATGTTAAATTCTATGTTCCGACTCATGAAGCTAACTCTGCCGTTGGATCTTTCGACTATTAACTTGTTCTGTAGTTTAAACGGGGAACAATTGGTAATCCAATGAATTACATATCACGTCACTGGTTGTGAAATTATTGGGATCTATTCCTTGTGGCAGTCTAATCATTAACGAGAATATAAACTTGACAAATTTATGAGAGTCAGAATGAAGTTTTGAACTGAAAGTGGTCATGTTCAAACTGTGACTTCTCTCAGGAGGTTGAAAGATCATATCGGTGAGGAACATGCGTGTTATTTAATCCACTGGATTTTGATACGGCCTTCAATCAGGATGTCTTCATATTAAGAGGAAATGGTTACAAAAATGCTTATTTGAAATAATAGGTGGAGTAAAACCGGGCGGCGCCTTGGGACCAATATTTGGGCCCAAGTTACGAATTAGCAGACCGATACTGATAAGATCGTTAAAAATCCAGAAGCATAAGACCAGTGCACGTCACAAAACTTCAATCGGAAATGCCATATTGCAATAGTTGACATTGATTTTCACAATACGGGCGCATTTTGATACCACGCCCTCCAGCGCCATAAGTACGCGAAAATCTTCAGTCGTATTAAGAAGGATGTTGATAAAAACATGTGTTCTTTACCATGGAATCCATTGGATTCCGACACACTTCATCTGACACAGAAATTTAAGTCAGGTTTCCCCAGAATTATGCCCACTTGTGTCTCAGAGGTCAATAATCCCGTAGTTTAGAATATAATTCGACCAAAAGTCACATCACTTGCACTTTTTTCTTTGCATCAGTTTCCCATCCTAACTAAACCAATGATGCGGCCTTCGGTGGATAAAACAGGTGCCCGATGTTTAGGCACATCCCTTAATAATCTATTGTATTTTCCTTGGAGAAGGACCCGGATTCTGAGTTCAGCGAGAAGAACAGCGATATTCTGAAACATATCGACATTGCGATTTAACAGGTTAACAGGGACAGGTTTTTCACACAAAGTTTATGGGTACATGCAATGAACTGACATGGGTGGTAGAGACACTTACAATGAAACGGTTAAAATACATTTGTACAAGTACATAACTAGGAAAGGAGTAGATGGACATGGGCGAAACGCAGGCACATGAGATTAGCGCAGAGAGGTATCTTGCCGGTATACATGAGTTGAGCCGAGGGGCCAGATTCTTCTGTATAACCCAATGAATCTACGAACTTTAGTTTCAATACTCCGCCATATTGCAATTGAGTTACACTTTATTTACAGATCTGCCCGTTAATGTAAACAGAAGTTTCACTGCATTCTTCAGTTCTGTCCTGAATTTCTCTGTGTCAGTGTATAGATACATGTGTTGGTACACATACTGATCATTTGCAACATATATCCGAACTCTTGCAGTATATATGTCGGGGTATTCAAATACTTGTCTGGGTAAGTATAATTTTGCGCTTGCCATGCCATTGAAGATACGACATAGGGCATCCAAAATGATATGAAATTGGCTGAGATAGTGAACAACAAAATCATTGACTTTCTCCGATTCTCCACCTCTTCATCCTTCTGATTCTCATGCTGATCCGGAGTCCCCTGCGGACTTTATTGCCGCTATGATATCTCGCACTGTTAACCCATTGAATGTCACAATTAAACAGATTGGTAACAGTGGTGTCAGGATACTGTCAAATAACTCGAATCCTTTCCACGCCGATGAAGTCAAGTATTCTTCTGTGAAGACGCAGCGCCAGGGCACGTTGTTATTATGACGTCAGGCTCACCATAAAGTAAAACGGGACACATCTCAAGCAGCTCACGACAACCACGGTCACGATAACACAGTCGCTGTTCTGTCGGTGCAGTATCGACCGCAGTTTTTGACAACAAATTGCGATAGAACGATCGAAAGTGAAACACACTGTAAGCCAAACGGAGCAGTGCCTGGTTACAATCCTCAGTGTAAGTGTCAAGGCGCAAATCGGGGTAAGGAGCAAGAAATTGGCATAGATATAGATATAATTAGTCTGTTCCACAACAGCGACAACGACGACCACCATGAGATCTGCTGTTGCCATTCCCACTAGGTAACGGGTGATGCATTTGGAGAGCTCACATTTTCCCCGAGACAATATCACAATCGCCGTTAAATTAACTGAAAGGAAAAAATAAAAAGTTACTTCAACCGCGCCAAAACTGACTCATTTCACTGACAAATCTGCTGGACCGTGCCGAATGCTTTCCATTCCTTCGATTCTGTGCTGGAAATGCTGACTTAGATACGTGGCGAGAATTCAGCCAGCCCGGGCTCCGCCGTTACACTTCCTCTAGAGAATAACGGCGGACAGGAAAGCAGTTGCATCGGTAACTCTCCAACAGTGTTCATCGGGGCACCACAAGTCCAAAACATACCAGTGAGCCTCTAATTGTCCCAGTGATTTAGACTTGGCCCATTTTTGGAGCTAAAATGTTGAAGGGAGCATTGATAGTGGTAACAGCTTAGAGTCAGAGAGACTGATCCTTCGGGCATAACTTGTTTGGTAAGTGATACCACAGATTAAAAAAAACACTTGTAAGATCGCCAATGGGGAAAGCAGGATTTTTACGTTATTCTTGATACTGGAAATATTTAGAAAGATATCGTCCAACAGTTCTCACTTGTTGACTCCTGGTAGCAAAGACATGCGTGTTGAACGTAAACTGAAAAGTTCACTGAAATAGCTGCCAGCTGTTGTTGTAAAGTTCCACATTTCTCCCTGCTACAGTCTCCAACCTTGAACAATACATGCCGGTAACGGATGGGAAAGAGGAAGAAGATAGAATTCTGGAACAATGTCAATATTGCTCTAATTTTATTGACTAAAAATAGACATGAAATTATTCAAAAATGTTAAAATGCTTGAAACGTCTTAACTCTAGAATCAGTCCTCAGAAATGCAGCACCTGTGCTGGGTATGAAGACGATATTCTGCAGTGCAGCATGTACAACCGGAGCAGGGAACCATACACACAACAACATCTCCAGTATCTTACCAGGAATACCAACAGCTGCAAGTACAGGATAGAAAATGGTCGCTATGTAGTAAATTGCTGGATATCCCATCTTCGGTATGAAGCAGCAACGTTCCAACTGGCCATATGAACCAGTGACTGGCACATCAAACTCTTATACAAGAGATAGAACATCCACTGAGACAATTAGTGTGAGCATCTCCTCAATCACATTAGGTATAACCCACTGAACAAACAATTATGGTAGACTATTTTTATTCGTTGTGTCATTGTGCAATGAATTTGAGTCCTCACAAGATATTACAAGTTATTAACTGGAAAAAGTTAACCCTTTTCAAAATAGTATGTTCAAAGTTCAATTTCTACGGCACGAGATTTCGGCTGCTGAAACAGAACAATTCTTTGGATAAATATTATTTATAACATGGAAACTCCCTTTGAAATATGTATCATTTGTAATAGTTGGGGAGCAGCTTTCGCTTCTGAAATTAAGGAAGGGAGTTTCGTTTGGCGGATATGAAGTCCCGTCTTCCTTGAAAGGGAAGGTTCATTCCTTTTTTTTTGTTTTCGTGAAGGTTCCGTGTTGGTGGTTAGAGTAACAGCTGAAGAGATTCACGTAATGAAAATAAAGTGTATTAACTTACCCTGAAGAGATCAACACATCCACAGGTATTTTGGATTCACCGCTGATGAACACACAGAATCCCTGTTCACTAAACTGGAAAGTAACAGTCGGACCTTCGTTTTGTATCACAGAAATGGGTCGTCCGACCCGAAGCATAATTTCTCCAACTGAGAGTCTTGACCACTTCACCTCGCAGCATTGACATTTCTTCCGCCTTTTTTATATTCGGACATTAATCGATGTTTTTTGTGGTTAACCGACGTTGTGATAAATGTCATAAAACTATAACATGTTTCCCGTGCTGTGCATCTGTGGGATGTCCCGCTCCGTGATAACACCTCCAAGAAATCCTGACGAGCCAGTCTTGTTGTTTCCAGCTGAAAAACTCACATTGTCATCCATTAGTCACTGCGTCTCAAAAACATGAAACACCCCGCGCCCCTTTTCCAATCCATTGTCTTCTCATTGTCCAATTCGTCGACAATCCAATTGCGTTGCAGAACTGCGAATGTGCTTCAGTTCATTCACTGCTCTTCGTCACCTTTTTAGAGCAGTTTCTTCTGCTAATGCAGCACAGACTATGCATTCATTGTGGAACCCGGACTGATCTGCAGTCCTGGGCACTTTGGAGAAGTCCCACCTCGGAGACCAGGCTTTTGCCTCTCACACTCTTTGAAACCTATGATTGTGCGGTGATCCCTACCACATACACATTCCTTTTGACTCCAATGATCCTGTGTGTTGCCTTTATCACAATATGTGAGCAGCTCCACTTGTTCCGAACGTTATTCATCCCGATTCCTTCTCCAACATTCTTATTGTCATCAGCGCCCTCTTTCTCCGTATTGTATACTTTATTAATACTGGGTCTCTCACATTGGTTTGCTTGGTTGATTTGTTTGGGTCTGTGCAAGGATCTGGGATCTGCCATGGCAACATTTATTATAAACATTAAATTGCCACTGAGGAGGTAGTAGATAGCTGCCCTCTGCTGGAGGTGTATGGAAAAACTTTGATCGAAAACAGTGCAGAACTCTGATGGATTTCCAGATAAACAGTGTGTGAATTGCATAGGAACTCGCAGGTGGTGATGTTTCCCTGCACCAACTTCCATTGTCCTTGGTGTCAGAGGAGCTGCCTCGATGAACATCGCACACGGTTACACTGCGGACACTGAACCCCTGTGGTGGAGAAAAGGAAGCTTGTTGGTGCGACAAACAGGCTTCCTTTTGTGGATTGGATCAAGCTTATAATGAGTTGTTGACGATTTGCTTTTCGAGAAAATGGGGAATATTACAGCAAACTCCAGCCCTCTTCTTTCCAGACGTTGGAATGAAAGGGTGTTAAGTGGGGATTCGGAGACCTACTATCACCATTTCACCATATTTCACCATTAATCAATGCGTCATGCTGAAAGGCAGTTTGAAACTCAATTTTCCATCTGCCTTGAATCCCATGGACTCCATCCTTTCAAACGGGTCTCCCATACAGTTGATGTAAAACAATGTTCATCCCGCTGATGTCAATGGCATGAATTTCAGAGACCGATTGCAGAGCAGTGACGTTGCTACGCAGTTCGTTCGGCTTCGGACCAGGGATGAATTTCTTTACGTGCAAGTTGAGGAGGCATGCCTTGGGGAAACCCTGCCCTTGTATCAACCAGCCTGATTTGAAACGAGGGTAAAAGTTCCCACGAATCTGTTGGAAGTCGCGAATGAATAGGTGTAGTATTCCAGGCAGCTGAAATTTTCTGCTAGCATTAACCCACTCAGGGAGACGAAATGTCGTGCATGAATTTTATACTTTTGCAAATTCCTGGAGTGTAGGAGGACTGTGGTGAATGTCTGGATCACGCAGACCCTTCCTGAAGAGCGGCGGAACGAAATGCACGACTAGACAGTCAACCGTCCAGGGTGTAGAAACCACACGTGTTGTCAGGATGGTCTATGGATACAAGACCGGAAGCGCTATTGCAATATTGCTTGTATAAGACCATTGTGATGTAAAGTGGGGGATATTCAAAAGTCTTCAAATGAGGTCACATTTGTGGGGGAAATTACTTTGGGGCGGAGGAGGAGGAGGTAGACCACCCCCTCCAATCTCCCAGCAAGAGACAGAGGAGCCGATATTTAACCAAATCGCAGAGGTGTAGGAGAAAGTGGCTGTGGTTCCATGGGATTCCAACTTGTCTCACATTAACTGCTATCACTTTAATCTGAAAGCTGCGGATGAGGATGGAATTTTGACACTGCATCGAGGAGAGTTTTATGAGCCTGTTTGTCGACGGCCCCACCAGAGAAGGGGCAACACTGCACTGCACCCATTCTCAGGGGATATAGCAGGCAAGAGGTTGAAGCGTCTGGGAGAGTATTTCAAGGTAGTGACGATAACTGTGTAATATTGAATGCTATTGTGAAAAGGATAAGGACCGGATGGAACGTAAGTTCTTGCATTTCAATGTCATAAGACAAGGCCTTGCAAAAGTGATCGGAAGCATCTACTTGCAGGTGTGTCCAGTCGGACATGTAGGGTTCATGCCAAAGAGAAAATAAAAATGGGAGTTGATGGCCATCGTGTCCCTGTGAAGGTAAAAGTTAGGACAGAAAGTCCAAACAACCCTATATTGCCCAGGTGAGGTTCAGGGGACTGCAGCATCACGAATGCGGTCGCTTCATTCAAGAAGAACCAAAAGGATAAACCAGGAGATTGCAGTTCTGTGAGTCTGACGTCAGTGGTGGGGACGTTATTGGTGACATCTCTAACGGACAGGATTAACCTGCATCCGGAAGGCACAGCTTGGTCAAATTAGTCAGTGTGGTTTTGTTCGGGTTTGACGTTGAATCAGCTGATTGTTTTCTTGTAAGTATCAGATATGCTGATGAGGGCACTGTTGATGTCTATCCGGAGTTTACAATATTCCACTTCGCATCAAAGAGTCATAAAGTCGTACAGCACGGACACAGACTCTTGGGCACCCAGTGTCCGACAGAGCAATCGGTTTACCTTAATCCCTTTCCGTGAACTCGCCCGTGGCCTTCAGTACTAATTCGTTGCAAATGTCATCTAAATCCTTATTAAATGTTGTGAGAATTCTTTCCGAATTTCGCTCTTGGTCAGTGCGCTCCAGAATTCTTCGATATTTGTATTGTAAACTCTTCATAATTCTACGCAAAGTAATTTGCTTCGTACTTTAAGCCTGCCCTCTGTCTATCGGCTCTGTGTCGTGGGGAAATGTTTCTCAGTAGCTACCTTATGTCTGCCCGAAAACTTGTTTTACTCCTTTGTTTATTCTGGAAACACCCCACCCATCCAAAATCCGGGCGAATCACATCTACATTTTCTCCAGTTTAATCACATGATTAAAGGAGGAATGAGAAGGAGTGAACCCAGAGCTGTCTCCTTGGCATCTGAAGACACGGTCACTAATACAAGACCGATTGTGTCAACAGACCAGACTGAACGTCAGATATTCGGAGAACTGTGGCTGAAGACGCTGACAGCGATGGGGAGGGTCGATTATATCAAATAATTATACACCGTGTGAAAGTTTTCAAATCAAGCATTGCTTACTTGGAGCTAATGTAGAACACCAAGGTCAGGAGCGATGAATTGCCGCGATTTCGAGTGAGTTAGGGCAGGAGGCGCCGTGTTTCTGATGTCCTCGTTTATGGTGACTGGAACAATGCGTCTGTCAGGAATGCGTGGAATATTCATTGCGCAGGAACAAACGTGTGGATGAGGTCATGACCATTGGAAGAACTAATGCAGGGCTGGAGTTGGAGACCTTACAGAGTTAATGTAGGCCGTTTCCGCGATGGAGCTGTAATGTAGGTCAAAATAATGTCAGAACGACATACTACTATCAGCTGGTTAATTTTAAGATGTGACCAGACGTGGATGCATTTGGAGGCAACAGAATGTATTGATGATTTGAAGATGACAGCACTGATTTGCTTGCTCTTTAGTGTTAGGGCTTTATTTTCATCCATCACTGGATATTCAGCAGAGAGGTGAGACAAATCGTCAGTGTTCGCATTCAACATGATCGCCACCATGTTCTCAGATAACATTGCGAAAAAAGAGCAGGTGGCAGAGATGGAGAACAGGGCCGAGGAGTGAACTTAGAGGATGCCGGCGAAATTTTGAAGCTGTAGGAAATAGAAGATGTCATTTTTTTGCCAATGACCACAGCCAAGTCAGTGTGGTTCTGCCAAGCTGGAAAGATGTTAGTCGAGGACAAAACAGTCAACTGTGCGAGAATAAGTAAGAATGAAGAGGTATAGATTACCTTCGTCACAGTCATTAAGATGACAATAAACAATTCAACGATCATTTTCTAAACTGCAGAATCCAGCTTCTGTAATCACAGGAGAACTTTCCAGCGACGAGAGAGCGGAGAATGCCGGAAGTTAACGAGGAGTGAGTTTTTTTCTTCTCTCCAGCGTTCGGGATAGCGGCGAGTGACTGCGCAGGCGCGTGACGTCTCTCGAAGCGCGCGGGCGATTTGAAAATAAGATTGCCATATCAGCGGACAGCGTCGGAGCTGGCAGCGGAGTGTGAGGGAGCTGAGTGGTTTGGGCTTTGGCTCAACGGGTTTCGGAGAGACCGGGTAAGAGGCGAGATTGATAGAGAGGGGGTAAGTTATTAGTTTATATTTGATCTCAGTGGTATTCAGCAGTTTGCATCTGGGGTTGGTCTTATGTTTGGTGTGTCAGATGTGGGGACACTGGGAGACTACCAGACTACCCGATAACTACATCTGCAAAAGTGCACCGAGATGCGGCTCCTCAAGGAACGGATTAAGAGTCTGGAGAAGCAGTTCGATGACCTTCGGCTGATTAGGGAGAACAAGCAGAATAGACAGGAGTTAGAAAGAGTTTGCAGACAGTACTTCTGTGGCGGTCGCCCTCAAAAACAGGTATCTTAGTTTAGATTCGGTTGGAGAGGATGACCTGATAGAAGAAGGCCTCAGCAATCTGGACCTTGGCACCATGCCTGGTGCTGTGGCCCAGCGGAGAAAGCGAAATGCAGTGGTTATTGGGAATTCTATAGTAAGGGGTACGGATAACAGATTCTGCGAAACCGACAATGAATCTCGGATGGTGTGTTGCGAAGAAGGACCTCAAGGGTGGTAATCTCACGATTACTGCCAGTGCCACGTGCCAATGGTGGAAAGAATAGACAGCTCTCGCAGATGAATGCGTGGCTGAGTGACTGGTGCGGGGGCAGGCCTTCAGATTTTTGGATAATTGGGACCTTTTTTGGAGGAGGCATGACCTATTCGCTATTTAGGTTGCACCTAAACTCCAAAGGGTCCAATACCCTGGCGGAAATGTTTAATTTAGCTGTTGTGGAGGGTTTAAATTAATCTGGCAGGGGAATGGAAACCAGGATTTTAGGATACAATATGCTAAGGTAAGGGAGGCAGTTTATAGAAACAAATCCAATACAGTGTGCAGTGAGGATGGTAAGAAGGACAGGCAGGTGAAAAGTCAGGATAATCTGCTGAATAATAGAAGTACAACAAAATCAATAACAGATACTGGACTAAATGCACAATATTTAAATGCACGTAGCATTAGGAATAAAGTAGATGACCTAGTGGCCACAACTACAGGTTAATAAACACGACATTGTGGAAATCACCGAGTCATTGCTTTATGATGGATGTGATTAGGAACTGAAATACCAGGGGTACACAGTGCATTAGGAAGGATAGGCGGGTAGGCAGAGGGGGAGGTGTGGCCATGATGTTAGTAGCGATATAAAATCAATAGAAGGGAAGGACATTGTCAGAAAATGTGGAATCCTTATGGGTGGAGCTAAGAAATACCAAGGGTAAAGGACAATAGTAGCAGCTATATATAGGCCCCAAACAGCTGTCAGGAAGTGGACGATAAGTTGCAGTTTGAGATAGAAAAAACATGCCAGAATAACAACGTGAAGATAATTATGGGGGATTTTAACATGAAGGTGGACTGGGAAATCCAGCAAGGCAGTAGAACTCAGGAGAGTGAGTTTGCTGAATGTCTACGGGACGGTTTTTTGGAGCAACTTGTTGATGAGACCACCAGGGAATCGGCTGTTTTGGATTGGGTACTTTGTAATGAACGGGAGGTGATTAGGGAACTAAAGGTAAAGGAACCACTGGAAAACTCTTGATCACAATATAATTGAGTTCAGTTTCAAGTTTGAGAAGGAGAAGCTGATAACTGGTGTATCCATATTTCAACGGAACAAAGCAAATTACAGTGGTATGAGAGAGGAGTTTGCCCAAATTGATTGAAGAGTAAGCTAGCAGGAGGGACGGCGGAGGATAAATGGAAGGAATTTGTACAGGAAATAAGGAAAATGAAGGGTACAGATATTCCGAGAAAAAAGGTTTTGAATGGAAAAAAGGCTCATTTATGGAAAAGAGAGAGGTGAACGCTAAATAAAAGCAAAAGGGACGGCGTAAAAAGAAGCAAAAATTTGTGGGAAAACAGAAGACTGGGAAGCTTTTAAAACCTGCAGAGATAAACTAACAAGGTCAATAGGAAAGAAAAGATGAATTATGAACGGAAGTTGGCGGATAACATTCCAAAGGATACTAAGAGTGTTTTAAAATATATAAGGAGTAAAAGAGAGACACGGGTGATATAGGACCAATTGATAACGGTGCAGGAGAGATTATAATGGACGATAGAGATATGGCAGAAGAATTGAATGAGTATTTTGCAACGGTCTTCACTGTGCAGGATGTCAGCAATGTGCCGGTTAGTAAGGAGTCTCACGATAGGGAACTGAGCTCAGTTAAGATTACTAGGGAGAAGGTACTAGGAAAACTAAATGGGCTAAAGACTGATAAGAGTCCCGGATGAGGTGCATCCCCGGGTTCTGAAGGAGGTGGCTTCAGAGATAGCGGAGGCATTGGCTATAATTTTCCAGGGAGCGATAGATTCCGGCATGGTTCCGGAGGACTGGAGGGTGCAAATGCAGTTCCGCTGTATAAGGAAGGAGGGAGGCAGCATAAAGGAAATTACAGACATATGAGTCTGACGTCAGTGGTGGGAAAGTTATTGGAATCCATCCTCAAGGATGGGGTTACGGAATACATAGAGGTGCAAGTCAAGATAAGTCCTAGTCAACATGGTTTTGTGAAGGGAAGATCCTGCCTGTCCGACCTATTGGAGTTTTTTGAAGAAATCACAGGTAGGGTGGATAAGGGAGAGGCGGTAGATGTTGTGTATTTAGACTTTCAAAAGGCCTTCGATAAGGTGCCTCATAAGAGACTGATTAATAAGATGAGACGTCATGGAATTACGGGCAGGATAACAGTATGGGTGGAGCATTGGCTGGTTGGCAGGAAGCAAAGGGTGGAAACAGAAGGATCCTGTTCTGGTTGGCTACCGGTTACCAGTGGTCTGCCGTAGGGGTCGGTGTTGGGGCCGCTCCATTTTACCCTGTACATTAACGATTTGGATGATGGAATAAATGGTTTCGTGGCTAACTTTGCGAATGACACCAAGATAGGTGGAGGAGTAGAGAATATTGAGGAGACAGGAAGGTTGTAGAGAATCCCAGGTAGTTTAGGAGAATGAGTATGGAAATGGCAGATGAGATTCAATGTTGCGAAATGTGCAGTTGTACACTTTTGAAGCAGAAATACGTGGGCAGATTATTATTTGGAAGGAGAGAAAATTCAAAGTACGGAAGTACAAAGGGACTTGGGGGTACTCGTGCAGGATACCTTAAAGGTTAACCACCAGGTCGAATCGGTGGTAAAGAAAGCGAATGCTATGTTGGCATTAATTTCGAGAGGTATAATGTATAAAAGTAAGGAAGTGCTGATTTGGCTGTACGGGGCACTAGTGAGGCCTCATTTGGAATAGTGTGCGCAGTTTTGGGCCCCACATCTTAGGAAGGATGTGCTGACGTTGGAGAGGGTTCAGTGGAGATTTACGAGGATGATTTCAGGAATGAAAGGGCTTACGTATGATGAGCGTTTGTCGGCTCTTGTACTGTACTCACTGGAGTACAGAAGAATGAGAGGGGACTTCATAGCGACATTTAAAATGTTGATAGGAAAGGACAGAGTAGATGTGGCTAGGCTGTGTCCCTTGGTGGGTGAGTCCAGCACCAGAGGGAACAATCTTAGAGTTAGAGGGTACAGTTTTAAAACAGAGATGAAGAGAAATTGTCTTTAACCAGAGGGTGGTGAATTTGTGGAACTCCTTGCTGCGTACAGCAGTGGAGACCAGATCAGTGGGGGCGTTCAAGGAAGAGATAGATAGATATCGAAATAGCAGGGGTATCAAGGGATATGGGGATAAGGCCGGAAATTGGGATTGGAATAGTTTTTTTTTCTTTCTCTTCTCCCCTCCCCTTTCGCCATTTCTCATTTCTTTTTTTTCCCTTTTCCTTGGAGAAGACTCGATAGGCGGAATGTCCTGCTTCTTCTCCCTTTTCTTGTACCCTTGTTATCTTTGAGAAAGTTAGCAGGAATAATCCCGCGAAATACAGACCAGTGAGTCTTACATCAGTGGTGGGAAAGTTACAGCAGAAAAGTCAGAGAGACAGGATTTCTGGGCACTTTGAGTAACATCGGCTGATTAGGGTTATTCAGCATGGTTTGTAAGGGGCATATCGTGCCTATCGAGGCTGATTGGAATCTTTGAGGATGTGACAAAGCACATTGATCAAGGCAGAGCAGTGGATGTGGTCACATGGATTTAAGGCGTTGCATAATGTTCCTCATGCAAGGCTCATTCAAATAGACAGGCATGGGATCCAGGGTAACTTTCCATGTGGATTCAGAATTGGCTCTCCCATCGAAGACAGAAGGTGATGTTAGATGGAGCGTATCTTGCCTTGAGGTTAATGGTGTCCCGCAGGGATTTGTTCTGGGACCCCTGCTCTTCGTGACTTTTATAGATGACTTAGATGAGGATGTGGAAGAGTGGGTTAGTAATTTTGCTGATGATACAAAGGTTGGTGGTGTTGTGGGTAGTGTAGAAGGTTGCTGCAGATGACAATAGGATATTGATAGAATGCAGACCTTGGCAGAGAAGTAGCATATGGAGTTCAACCCGGTAAAGTGTGAGGTGGTACACTTTGGGAGATCTCATTTGAAGGCAGAATACAAGGATAATGGCAGGACACTTAGCAGTGTGGAGGAACAGAGGGATTTTGGTGTACACGTCCATAGATCGGTCACATTTGGCGCGCATGAAGATAGTTTTTTTTAAAAGAAGGCGTATGGTGTTTTCGCCTTCATTAGTCAGGGTATTGAGGTCAAGAGCCGCAACGTAATGTTGCAGATTTATTGAACTCTGGTCAGACCACACGGAGTATTTTATTCAGTTCTGGTCGCCTCATTATAGGAAGGATGAGGAAGCTTTAGAGAGGGTGAAGAAGAGTTTTACCAGCATAATACCTGGATTGGAGGGAATGTCTTATGAGGAAAGGTTGAGTGAGCTAAGCCGTTCCTCTTTGGACAGAAGGAGGATGGGGGTAACTTAAGAGTGGTAGACAAAATGATAAGAGGCATAGATCGATAGGACAGTCAGAGACTTTTTCGCAGGGCGCAAATGGCTTACACGAGGGTGCATAATTTTAAAAAAGATTGGGGAAGAGATTAGGAAGATGTCAGAGGTACTTTTTACACGAGGAGCGGTGGGTGCGTGAAACGCACTGCCGGCAGAGTTTCTGGGGCAGATACATAAGGGACATTTAAAAGATTCTCAGATAGACACATGGATGATAAAGACATGGGGGATTATGTGGTAGGGAAGTGTTAGATAGATCTTAGAGTAAGATAAAATGTCGGCACAATATCGTGGCCGAAGGGGCTGTACTGTGAAGTAATGTTCTATGTTCTATGTTCTCTACTTGCTTCGTCGTTAACTTCAGGCTAGGGTACTGCATAGGGTTAATGGAGAAGGTGGGTGGTCAGAGTATTTTCCCCCAGTGTTGCAGAGTCCAGAATAAGAGGGGAGAGATTTAAAAGAGACCTGACAGTTAACCTCTTTATACAGAGGGTAGTGAGTACCTGGAATGAGCTGCCAGAGGAAGTTGTTGATGCGGGCACAGTTGCAACATTTCAGAGCGGATTGCACATGGGAAGGGCTTGCTAGATTATGGGGCGAACGCGGACAACTGGCACCAGCAGACAGGGTGCTGTGATCGGTATGGAACAGTTGGGTCGAAGGGGCTGTTTCGTGCTATATTGTTCTGTGACTCCATGACTCCTGCATTCCGTTCAACTCAACACAGTTTCTCCCTCAATCTCTCTCTCCCTCCCTCTCTCTTCCCACCTTCCCTCCTTCTATCTCCCTTCCCCAACGCTCCATGATAGATCTGAAGGACTCGGATGAAAATGTAGATGGGTGGGATAAAATTGTGCAGATGACACAGTGATTATTGGCATTGTGGGCAGTGCAGACGGCTGTAAAAGAATGCAGCGGGAAACAGATCAGTTGCAGATAAAGGCGTAGAAATTGCAGATGAGGTTTAATCCGGTCAAGTGTGAGGTGTTGCACTTTGGGACTCAAGTACAAAGGAAAAATACACAGTTAATGGCCAGAGCCTTAACAGCACTAATGTACAGAGGGATATGGGGTTTCAAGGGCATAGAGCCCTGAAAGTGACCACGCAACAGATAGAGTGCTAAAGAAGGCGGACGGCATGTTTACCTTCATCGGTCGGGCGGTGAGTAAAGAATGTTGGAAAGTCATGTTGCTTCTGTTTAAGACATCAGTTGTGTCTCATTCATAGTGCAGTGTGCAGTTCTGTTGATCACACTAGATGTGACAGCTTTAGAGGTGGTGCAGAAGATGTTCGCCAGATTGTTGCCTGGATTGGAGAGTAATAGCGAGAAGCAGAGGGTGGACAAACTTGGATTGTTTTCTCTGGAGCTTTGGAGGCTGAACGACGATCTGATAGAAATGTCTCAAGTTAACAGAGGCAGAGATCATCAAAATAGTCCGAGTGTTTATCCGAGGCTGAAAATATCAAATACTGCAGCAAAGTAAGTCCCCAGAGCCTGATGAGATTAACCCCATGTTATTGAGAGAGGAAAGCGATGAGATTGAAGAGGCTTTGATCAAGACCTTCGGGTCCACACCAGTCAATGACGATGTGCACGCGGAATGGCGAGCATTCAATGTTGTTCCGTAAGTCAAGAAGTGAAATAGGGATATTCCTCGAAACAAAAGACCGGTGAATCTCACGTCAGTTGCAAGGAAGTGATTGGAGAGGATACTTAGGGATGGCATTTATGAGCAACTGTGAAATGGTGGTTTAATTGGGGTCAGGCATCGTGGTTTTGTGCGCGGCAAGACAAATATAGGAAGTTGATTGAGTACTTGAAGGAGGTGACAAAGTTCCTTGATGAAGGTATCGATGTGGATCTTGTCTTCATGGATTTTTGTAAGATGTTTTGGAAGGTCCCTCATGGTCGACTAATCATGAAGATTACGAAGCTTGCGATTTACGGTGACCTGGCCGTTTTGATTCAGAATTGGCTTGCCCGCAGAAGTCAGAGGGTAGTGGTCGATGGGACTTCTGGCTGGAGGCCCAACTGAACTGGTGTTCCACAGGGATACGTAGAAGAACAGATACTGTTTGTGATATATCAAAATACTCTGGAGAATATGTGGATCGGCGAGTTAGTAAGTTCACAGACAGTACACAGATTAGTGGTGTTGTGGATAGTGTAGATGATTGCCAAAGGATACAGCGGGATACAGATCTGTTGCAGAGATGGGTGGAGAAGTGGCTGACAGAGGTTAATACTGAAATTGTGAAGTGTAGCGCTTTGGGAGATCCAATGTCAAGAGACAAAACTTTGTGAATGACAAGACTGTTAACAGTGTTGAAGTACAGAGCGATATGAGGGTATAAGTGCAGACCTCCCTGAAGTGGCTGCAGAGGTGGATAGGGTGGTGAGGAAGGAATGCGACGTACCAGCCTTCCTGGGTCTGGACCTGGAATATAAAATGGAACGTGAAGATGCAACCCACATTCAGAACAATCTGTCTAATTCTGGTCACCACAGTGCAGGAGGGATGCGATTCTACTGGGAAGAGAGCAGAGGAGAATCTCTGGGATTTTGCTTGGATTGGAGGACATTGCGAGAGATTGGATTGGTTGAGCTTGGTTTCCCTGCGAGATGATCTGAAAGAAATCTAACAGGTTGTCAGAGGATCAGACAGGATTGAACTCGAAAATATTTGTTCCCATACAGGCCTGTCAAAAACAAGATATCATCCTTTTAACCTGAGTGGAAGGGCTTTTCAACGGGATCTGATTGGTCGGATTTTTACATCGACTTGGTCCCAAATCCATTCAATAAATAAAACAATTTGACCCCGCATAATTCCCAAAGTGTCTGTCACCAGAGTCTGAATCATCCATTCCAGCCATCGCCCTCGCACTGACGTCAGGTTAAATGAATCAAAGTTCCCGGGATTCTGTCTCCATCCCCTCATCCACAGAAAGGATTCTTCTCGATCTTTCACATTGTGGGAACTGTTCAGAGTCCACAGACTTCCAGATCACACGTCCGCACAGCATTCGCACTTCAGATAGATCCCAGACCCCATTGGTCCTTTTAACTGAGCAGTACTAATTTGGATTATTATTGTCACATGTTCACAGGTACCGTGAAAAAAAAACTTGTCTCCACACAGTTCATTCAGATCAATTCATTACAACAGGTACTTTGAAGTAATACAGGGCAAAGCAACACCTTAATGCAGAACAAAGTGTTACAGTTACAAAGGAAGTGCAGTGCAGCTTAAGTGGTGGAAGGTCATAACGATGTCGATTCTGAGGTGGAGAATCCATCCAATCGAATGTGGAAACCGTTCAATGGTCTTAAAGCAGCGGGATAGCCGTTGTCCTTGAGCCTGGTGGTATATGCTTTCAGGCTTTCATATCTTCTTCCCGATGGGAGGGGGAGAAGAGTGCATGTCCCGGGTTGGTGTGTATAAATCCTGGGCATCAGAACGTTTTGTCTTGGTCATTTTACCTGTTGCTCCAGACGTCCGGATACAAAGGGGTTAACCGCAGATGTTTGTTCAGTGAGTGTAATTAACGTCAGTCTGCACGGAGCCTGATTGTGTCACCAGAGTTTTCCCCACTGCTTTTAAAACCTGTTCCTTTCGGTGAAGTCTCCCAGTGTCAGTGAAAACAGCCCCTCCGTCACTGACAGAGAGCAGCAGCTTCATAGAGGAAGAAAATAATTCGGGAGCTGCGAACAATAATGTGGGATATTACATGAACGGATGGAATCTGTAAATAGATCAGTATGAAGTTCTGGTCACCGATTGGAATCTGGGAACAGTGGAGTGAGATTAAGAGGAATGGGTCGGGATCTGGAAACAGGAGATTGGAATGTTGCACCGATGGGAAAGGGTTTCTTCTCATCTGCTCAACATATATAGGATACTCTTTGGATAACCGTAGACTACCGGATCACTTTTTTGCTCATGACTATTCAGCCCATCTACTGTCCCATCCTCGCTCTTTTTACTGTTCCAGGCAAGTCCCTGTCCAACGACTCGACCAAAAAACAGGTGAGAAAAAGTGGTGAAGGGGTTCGGTGAAGTGGTCTGGTGGGTGGATTTTCATAATGTGTTCCGGTTAAAAAAGCGGAACGTCCTCAGTAACTAATCTCTGTTTTAGGGAGATGCCAGAAATAGAACTGGTCTTTGTGCGGGGATCAATGCCTTGAATGGCGTTTATCTCCATGTTATTTATCCTTCGCTTCTCAATGCTATTTTTTCATATTGATGACACGTCCCCAACTACATTTATTTGTTCGATAAACCATTGCTCTCTACACTGTCGTTCCCGTAATTCACGCTGTTCTAACTGCTGCCGTGTCAAGTAAGCCCAGCTGTCGGAACTCTCTGAAGAAATCAGGTGTTGCATTAAACATGGTCTAGTTTCAATCTGAAGCCTCTGGTAGTTTCCCACCTCCTCCATTCCCTAGCCGGGCACTACATGCGGCTGAATCAGACTGCTCCGCCGGATACCTGGGCAAATTTCACCACAATCTCCAGTGTGGCTGCGTCATAACATCCAACATAACGTCCAACACAAAGTCACTGCATAAAGAGAATGAAGAGTGACCGTGTCTCTAACCCACACTGACCGCTGGTCACCACAAAATGTTCAGGAATAATTTCACATAGCGCTGAACAATGATCAGGATCAGGAGCCCTGCTGATACCACATACTGACCAGGGCAATACCTTTCCTCTCCATCAACCGAAGCTAAGATACTGAGGACTTTGATACTTATGAACTAGAACACGTGAAGATTTTTTAACTCGTCAGGCATCTTCGCTGGACCACGGAATCACCGCATCTCATCTGTCTGTCGGTCGAGGTGATGCCGTTATTTTCCAATTGCTGGTTGATTTCACTGATCTATAATCCCCGTTACAGCAAACAATCCTGGTGTCGGGTACAACCAGCTCCAACTCTAAATCCAAAAACAGGTTTCTACATTTCATTCCCGCTCTGTGAATCTGCTGACGATGCTCCAAGCCCGCTGTCATGTTTGTTTTTATTTCCCTCCTCACAGTGAACGTGCTGACGATTGTGGTCCTGTCGCGGGGAAGGTGCGGTCTCTCCAAAGGCGTCACTATCTACCTGGTGGCCATGGCAACGGCGGATCTCCTGGTCGTTGTCCTCGACATGATACTGAGGCAGATAAGATACTTTATTCGGAGGTGTTTGGTTTCGTGAGGAACATCCCCGTGTGTAATATCCACGCCGTCCTGCTTTACTCAGCCACCGACTGTTCTGTCTGGTTCACCGTCACTTTCACCTTTGATCGGTTTGTGGCTGTTTGTTGCCAGAAGCTGAAAGCGAAATATTGCACAGAGAGAACGGCGGCTGTGGTTCTGGGGACGGTGACCGGGCTGAGCTGTTTAAAGAACATTTTCTGGTATTTCATGCTCTCGGGAGACTACCAGTTTGCTACTATGCCTTGGTTTTTGCTGGGAAAGACACAATGTTCTGAACTCAGTGGTCTGGGCCACAGTCGAGATCCTCCATTACCTCCTCACGCCTGCGATCTCATTTGTCCTCATTCTCCTGCTCAATGGTGTGACCATCAGCCACGTCTTAGTGGCGAGAAGAGCCCGCAGGAGACTCCGGGTTCGGAGTAGTGAGCAGAATCCCAGAGACCCGTAGATGGAGAACCGCAGGAAAGCGCTCATTATACTGTTGGTTGTGTCGGGGAATTTCATCCTGTTGTGGGGGCTGTTTACGGTGTATGCTGTGTGGAACCGACTGGATTACATTTTTCCGGTTGTGTCTCCATCTTTGGCCATAACTAAACTGGGCTTCATGCTGCAGGTCCTGAGCCTTGCTGCACAAACACGGTTCTTTACGCTGTGACCCAGACTACATTCAGGGAGCAGCTGAAGGAGCTGGTGAAATCTCCCATTCTCTCTCATTGTGAGATGCGTTCAGCACAGAGCGGAGCTGAGAAATCCGCGCCGCTCCCCCTCCTGAACCAACTCCGTCTCTCCCACTCCAAACACTCTGGGGGGGGGGGGGGGGAAGTAGGCAGAATCCGGCCGGGAATTGTGAACTGGAAGGATAATCGTCTCAACTCTATGACTTTGTTTTGTTCTAAATTACCTTATTTCTTTGTACAAATTGTGTATAATTCGTTTAATATGTTTTACTTGAGAATGCTCCTGATATAACACGATGTGCCTGTGATGCCGCTGCAAGTACGTTTTTCATTGCACCTGTGCGTTCTTGTACTTGTGCATCTGACAGTAAACTCGACATTGATCTTGACTTTGAATTATCTGAAGTTGGTTCTTCTCGGCAGAATTACTTTACGCTGTTTGAGGTTTTAATTCACACATCCAGCGAACTGTGTTAGAAAACAAGGTATAGCACAGGAACAGTCCCTTCGGCCCACGATTTTGTTCCGGACAAATTAAACAAGTTTTTAAATGCTTAACTAAACTAATCTTTTCTGCGGACACAATGTCCGTAATCCTCCATTGTCTGTACATCCACGTGGCCCAATCGTGTTTCCCTCACAACGCCACAACCGACAGAGTCACTCAGGTACTCAACAACCCCTGTGTAAAAAAAACCCTGCCGTATACATCGCCTCTGAATTTGCCCCGCCCCCACCTTAAAGACATTTACTCTGGTATCAGACATTTCTTCCCTGGGAAAAAAAGATACCGGCTGTCTACTCTGTCTTTGTCTTTCGTAATCTTAGGAACTGCTATCAGTTCTCCCCTCAACCTCCGACGCTCCAGGTGAAACAAACCAAATTTGTCCAACTAAACTCTCAACAGCAGAGGCCCTCTAATCCACGCAGCATCCTGAAACGTCGGCACCCTCTTCAAAGGCTCCACTTCCTTCCTGTAACGGGGCAACTAAAACTGAATGCAAAACTCCAGATGCGGTCTGAATAGAGTTTCAAACAGCAGCGAGATAACTGCCCGACTCTTGAATTCAGTGCCTTGACCAATAGAGGCAAACATGCCATACGCAATGTTTGTCGACCTATCAACCTGTGCAGCCACTTTCAGATATCTATGTATATCCACCACAAGATCCTTCTGTCCATAAACACTGCTGAAGGTCTTGCCATTAACAAGGTACAGTGAATCTACATTTGATCTCCAAAAGTGCAACACCGATCATTTCGCCGAATAAAACTCCATCTGCCAATTCTACGCCCATATCTGCAACTGGCCCATATCCCACTGTACCCTTGTCAATCTTCAGCAAAATCAACAATACCACTCATTTTTTTACGTCTGCGAATTTACTAACTCACCCATCCACTATTGCACCCAAGTTATTTTGATATATCACAAACAACAGAGGTCCCAGTACGGTCCCTGGAGAACACCAACCGTCACAGAACTGTAACCAGGATAAGTCCCATCGATCGGCACCCTCTGTATTCTATGGGGCAAGCCACTTTTGAATGCGAACGGCCAAGTCACGGTGTATCGCACGCATCTTCACAATAGGAATCAATTGATTATCGCCGTCTTATGTTCCGTGAAATGTGTCGCTTTGCCGCATCAGTGCAGTGCAAAGGCATAAATCTGTTGAATCTGTTAAATAAATATATCGTACAAAATAACCAACAATCAGGCAGTAATAATGGACCGTTCAGTAATCAGTGGTCTCGGGGAAAAACCGTTCCTGGATCATTGAGTGAGGGTCTTCATACTCCCTGATGGTAGTAACGAAAACGCCATTCCTCGGATGTTGAGGCTCCTCAGTGACGGATGCAGCATTCTTGAGATACCGCCTCTTGAACATGTCTTCGATGGTGGGGTGGGCTTCTGTTATTCCGGTGACGTAGCTGGATGACTCCAGAACCAACTGCAGCCCTTTTAATTCTGTGCATTGAAGCTTCCGGACCCAGCAAACAGTCAGAATGCATCCTGCTTCATCTATTGAAATTTACAAGACCCTTTGATAACATACCAAATCTCTGGAAACTCCATCCCTCCTATGGAAGTAGAACAGTGGATGTGGTCTACATGGATTTTGTAAGGAGTTTTAAAAGATTCTTCATGGAAGGCTTATTCAGAAAGTCAGGAAGCATGAGATCCAGCGGAACCTGTGTAGATTCAGAATTGGCTCACCCATAGAAGACAGAATGTGCTGGAGAAGGGAGGTCACGGAACGTATCCAGATTACGGTAGGGGAGTTGCTGGAGGGTCAACAAGGCTTTGTGCGTGGTAGTTCATGTCCACCCATTCTTGTAGAGTTCTTCCAGGAGGTTACCAGGAAGGTCGATGAGGGAAAGGCGGTCAAAGTTGTCCACGTGGACTGCATCAAGGGCTTTGACAAAGTCCCACATGGAAGTCTGCTCCAGCAGCTTGAGTCGCTTGGCAACCAGGATGAAGTAGTCAATTGGATTCCACGTTGGTTTAGCGGGAGAAGCCAGAGAGTGGGAGCAGATGGTTGTCTCTCTGACTGGAGGCCTGTGACTAGTGGTGTGCCGCAGGGATTGGTGTGGGTCCGCTGTTGTTTATCATCTATATTAATAATGATTTATATGATAAAGTGGTAAACTGGATTAGCAAATTTGCGGATGACAGCAAGTTTGGGGCCGTGGTGGACAGTGAGGAAATCTATCAACACTTGCAAAGTGATCTGGACCAGCTGAGAAAATGGGCTGAAAAACGGCAGATGGATTTCAATGCAGACAAGTGTGATGTGATGCATTTTGGGAGGCCAAACCTGGGTAAGACTTACACAGAGAATGACAGGGCACTGAGGTGTGTGGTGGAACAAATGGACCTGGGCATACAGATCCATAATTCCATGAACGTGGCATCACAGGCAAGATGGGGTCGTAAACAGAGCTTTTAGCACGTTGGCCTTCATCAATAAGGGTACTGTGTACAGGAGTTGGGATGTTATGTTGAAGTTGTACAAGAAAATGGCGAGGCTGAATTTAGAGTATTTTCTGCAGATCTGGTCACCTGGTCACAAGATATCAATAAGCTTGAAAAAGTGCAAAGAAAATTTACACGGATGTTACCGGGACTTGAGGAGACCCCTCACCCAACGAGAGATCCTTCACCCAACGATAGACCACCCAATGGGATACTCTTCAGCCTCTGGGAGACCCATCGCCCAACGGGTGACAATTCACCCACTGGGAGGACCTTCACCCACTGGAAAAATTCCTTCACCCATCGGAAGACCCTCACCACGACAGCTGAGCCGTCACCCGAAGAAAGACCCTTCACCGAACAACCACAGCGAGACCCTCCCTTCCGCTGCTGAACGTCCGCTCGCCGAGGGCCCATCTTTCCGCCGAGGGACCTTCTCCCCAACGCGGGACCCTGATTCACATTGACCCCAAGGCCACGCGAGACGGCAGGTACCGGAATCTCCCTCTACCTCACCGTGCCCATCTCCCTTCACCTTCCCAAGATCGTCCTCCCCCTTCAGTCCACACCCCCCCCCCCAGGTTTTCGGCCCGATCCGTGAACGGCTCCCCGCTCCCCTGCAGACTCTACTCTGTCCACGGACGGGATCCGCGCTGTGACCGCTCAAGCCTGAACACTTCAGCCCAGTGACCATGGAGGGGGGGAGAGGAGAGTGGGGGGTCACAGTTCAACATGCAGTTCGGGGGGAGGGTGGAGAGAACGAGGGAGAGAGAGAGACAAGGGATAGAGA
The DNA here is from genome assembly GCF_009764475.1 of Pristis pectinata. NCBI lineage: Eukaryota > Metazoa > Chordata > Chondrichthyes > Rhinopristiformes > Pristidae > Pristis > Pristis pectinata. The sequence continues at coordinate 1,830,850 of NC_067445.1, read as the reverse complement.
GAAAGAAGGTGAGGGAGAGAGAGGTGGGAGAGAGGAGGAGAGTGACTGGGGGAGAGAATGGTGGGGAGAAGGTGGGAGAGAGGGGGGAGAAAGGAAAAAGCAGAGAGAGAGGGTGAGAGAGGGGGATAGAGGATGTTGTGTGAGCCGAGGAGGGACGAAAGAGTGGGCGATAGGTGGCGAAGGGAGTGAGTGAAACCGGGATAGAGAAGAAGGAGAGAGAGGGGACGAGGGAGAGGGGAGAGGGAGAGCGAGAGAGAGGGGAGAGAGAGAGAAGAGAGGGGGACAGAGGGGTGTTGAGAGGAGAGAGGGAGGTCACTGTTCAACAAGGAGACCGGAAGGAGTGGGTAGAGAGAGAGATGGAGAGAGAAGGAGGAAGGGGAGAGATGGGGGAGAGAGATGGGGAGAAAGGGGAGAGAGGAGGCGGAGAGACATGAGGGGGCGGAGGGATCAGCTGCTTATATCACTCCCTTTCACTCCCCCTCACACACACCCGCCTTACTATCTCCCCCCCTCACATGGACTCACCTATCACCTGCCAGCCTGTGCTCCTCCCACTCTCCCGACCTTCTTATTCTCCCTTCTGCCCTCTTCCTCTCCAGGCCTGATGAAGGGTCTCAACCCGAAACATCGTTTGTTCATTTCTCTCCAGAGATTCCGCCTGACCGGCTGCGCTACTCCAGCACTTCGTGTTTGTCTCCCCAGCTTCCAGCATCTGCAGAATCACCTGTGTCCCCCTCGTGTCCGACCTAAACCTCTGTCCCGCCAGTAACACCTGTATCGTGGAACACTGAGCTGCCAGTCCGGTCCTTCTTCAGTCGTGTTTCCGTAATGGCGATAATATCCCAGTCTCCATAGCCAATGCACGGGATGAGTTGGTCCGCCTGGCCCGTTAGGCCTCATGCATTGTACTAAAGCTGTCTAATACAGTGGTCTCTCCTATCCCTCCACTATGATCCTTTCCTGGGAGATAAACCTGCTCTCGTTGACTGCAGGATTTACCGTCAAACTCTCATCGGCCTGTCTCATGCTCAGGGTTCCACCCTTCTGCCGATCTAGTTTAAATACTTCCGAGTAGCACCAACGAATCTCCCTCCTATAATATTGGTCTCCCTCGAGGTCAGGTGCAACGTGTCCCTCTTGTGTGTACTTCTGTATTATTTGTGTTTAATTTCTGCTTTTTTTCGTGAATGCTGCTTACATGATGCAAGGTATTGGGAATAGCTGGGTTGTCAACGTGGTCGACATGGACTCGTTGGGCCGAAGTGCCTGTATACATGCAGTCTTGATCTATAGCTCTATGTGTCTCTGTTGTTGCTGCAAGTAAGTTATTCATGGCACCTATGCATTCATGCACTTGTGCATAACACAATAAACTCGACCTTGACTTTTGTACAGGTCACCTCTGCGTCAGAAGAAATTACAATGATGCAAGAACCTGAATCCCTGCCCCCGGCACCATCTTCTCAGCCGCACATCGATTGGCCCATCTTTCTGTTTCTGCCCTCACTGGCATGTGGCACTGGAAGTAATCCAGACATCACTACCCGTGTGGTCCTGCTTTTTAGCCTCTTCCCTGATTGATAATTGGTTTACTATTAGTAATTGTTATTGTCACATGTTCCGTAGTACACTGAAAAACTTTTGTTTTGTCTTCTTCCAGACAGATTATTATACATACATAAGTACGATCATTCCATTGAGATGGTACGAAAAGGAAAGAACAATAAGAGAATGCAGAATAACGTGTTTCTGTTACAGAGAAGGGGCAGTCCGGGCAGACAATAGATTCAAGGGCTGCGACGAGGTCCATGATGAGCTCAAGAGTTTTGTCTTTTACGTATGAGAGGTTCGTTCAGGGATCTAATCACAGCGGGATAAAAGCTGTCCTTGAGCCTGGTGCTACGTGCTTACCGGCTTGTGTCTCCTCTGCCCGTTGGGGAAGTGGCGATAAGAGATAATAACCTGGGTGGGTGGGGTCTTTGATTATGCTGGCTAATTTGCCGAAGAAGCTAGATGTACAGACCCTCCAGGAAAGGGAGGCTAGTTTTTCCGTAAAGTGCTGAGCAGTGTCCAAAACTCTGAAGTTTGCTGCAATTACGGGCAGAGCAGTTGTCATACAACCCGTGATGCATCCGGACAGGATTCTCTCTCTAGTGCACCTGTAAGAATCGGTGCAAATGGTGGATAATTCTGGACATCCACCACCTTGAGTCATTGCTTGACTGGGAATGAGTGTCAGCCACTGAATCCAGGATGAAGACTGGGTCAGTGTTGGACTGCAATGGCAGGTGGGCAGCAGAGTTTTAAAAGGCAAGTGTTAGAGACAAGTAACTCCTCACCAATTTCCATGTCTCCCTTGATCTGAAATTATTAGTCTCCAACACTGCATCCATCCCATCACCAGACTAGGTTCCTGCTCCAGCACCCAGACATACGACACATACGACTCAGAAGTTAGATGTTTGTGGGTGAGCTGACGTAGTGCAGATGTAATGGGCCGTGACTATTTTCATCACTGTACTACTGTCTCAGGTGAGATTAATTCCCAGAAACCCGTGTGTCTCGCTTTCATTGGCAAAATGTGTCACCTGTTGACCAGGTTCTGAGGTCATTCGTGGGTTTGATCAGATCAAAGACGGATGGTGCAAGAGGGGGCGTGGATTCCAACATCTGGTGAGGGCTGGAATTCCGACTGGGCTCTAGGAATGGTGAGACTTGGGAATTGCGGAGCAAACGTCAGACGTCAGGATCTGACCCGTGGGGAGATAAAGGCCAGAAATTGCAGAACAGGACTAATGGGTATAGGAGAGGAGGAAGGCGGGGCAGGTTCAGGGGGCTGCTTTGCTGTTTGGGGAGGTTGTTAATAATGGTGAGAGGGTGATGGGGTCCGAGCTCCCGAGGATTGCTGGGCTCCCAGTTCAGTGAAAGGACATTGAATATAGAACATTATGTCACAGAACAAGCCCTTCGGCACGATGTTATGCCGACCTTTAATGCTGCATAAGATCTATCTAAACCTTCCCTACGACATTGCTCTACATTTCCCAATCATTCTCGTGACTCAATCAGAATCTCTGAAATGTTCCCAATGTATATGACCCACAACCTCTGGGGGAAGTGCGTTCCACGCACCCACCACTCTGTGTAAAAAACTTACCTCTGACATCCCCTTTCTACCTTCCTCCAATCACCTGAACCACAGTCCCCCACCACCCACCCACCCCCACACCCCCACCGCGCGTTCGACAGTTTCGCCCCGGAAAAGTTTCTCTGACTGTCCGCTCGATCAATGGCCCTTATCATCTAATGCACCTCTTTCATGTCAGAACTCATCCTCCTTCGCTCCAAAGACAAATGCCTCAGCTCACTCATCCAATCCTCATCAGACATGCTCTCCAATCCAGGCAGCTTCCTGGTAAATCTTCCATGCACCCTGGCCAGGGCTTCCACATCCTTTCTGTAATGAGGCGACCAGAGCTGATTACTATACTCCAAGGGTGGTGTTACCAGAGTTCTATAAAGCTGCAACAGTACCTGGCGGCGATTGAACTCAATACCCCGACTAATGAAGGACAACACACCATACGCCCTCTTAACAAACCTATCGAACTGCGCGCGAAACTTAAGTGATCTAAGGACCTGGACACAAATAACTGCTAAGATTCCTGCCATAAACCTTGTATTCCGCCTTCAAATTCTATCCCCCGAAGTGTATCACTTCACACTTATCCGTGTTGAACACAAACTGCCACTTCTCATCTCTGCTCTTCATTCTATCAACATCTTTTTGTAATCTACAGGAACCTTCTACACAATCCACAACACCACCAACGTTTGTATCCTCAGCAAACTTACCAATTTACCCATACACATCTTCATTAAAATCGTTTCTGAAAATCACAAAGAGCAGGGGTCCCAGAACAGATCCCTGCGGAACACCACTGGTTCCGACCTGCAGGCAAAATACATTCCATCTACCACCGCCATGGTCTTCCATTGGCGAGCCAATTCTGAATCCACACAGTAAGCTCTCCCTGGATCCCATGCCTCCTGACTTTCTGAATAATCCTTCCATGAGGAAACTTATCTAATGCCTTAATAAAATCCATGCACACAACATCCACTGCTCCACCTACATCAATATACTTTGTCACATCTTCAAGAATTCAATCAGACTCGTGAGTCACGCACGGACCCTCGCAATGCTATGCTAACTGTCAGTAATCAGCCTTTCCTTCTCTAAATGCCAATGAATCCAGTATTTATGAGTCTTCTCCAGTAACTTGCCACCACTGACTTAAGACACGCTGGTCTGTAATTCTCTGGGTTATCCCTCCTCACTTTCTTAAACAACGGAACAACATTTGCCACCTTCCAGAATAAGTGCACTTATCCTGTGGTCAGTGAGGACGCAAAGATCATCGCCAAAGGCGCAACAATCTCTTCACTTGCTTTCTGTGATAACCTTGGATATATCCCATCCGGCCCCGGGTAACACATTTGTTGTAATGTTTTTCAAAAGTGCCAGCACATCCTCTTTTCTCACGTCGACACGCACTGGCATATCAGCCTGTCCTGCGCCATCCTCACAAACGTCAAGGTCTCTCTCTCTCTCCGTGGTGAATACTGAAGCAAATATTCATGAAGGACCTCCCCTACATAGAACATAGAACAATTACAGAACAAATCAGGCCCTTCGGCCCACAAAACTAGGCCCAAAATATACCTACCCTAGAAATTACTAAGCTAACCCATCGCCCTCTATTTAGCTAACCGTCTCTTGAAAGACCCTATCGTATCAGTTCCACCACCTTTTCCGACGGCTCATTACACACACTCACTACTCTCTGAGAAGTACTTACCCCTGACATCTCCTCTATATCTACTCCCCAGCACCTTAAACCCATGTCCTCTTGTGGCCACGAATTCAGCCCTGGGGAAAAGCCTTTGTCTATCTACCCTATCAATACCTCATCATCTTATACACCTCTATCAGGTCCCCCCTCATCCTCCGTCTCTCCAAGGAGAAAAGACCGAGTTCCCTCAACCTGCTTTCATAAGGCACGCTCCGCATTCCAGGCAGCATCCTTGTAAATCTCATCTGCACCCTCTCTATGGTTTCCACATCTTTCCTGTAGTGAGGCGACCATAACTGAGTACAATACTCTGACCAAGGACCTATACAGCTGCAACCATACCACTCGGCTCCAAAATTCAATTCTCCGATTCTTATTAATCACAGAGTCAACCTGCACAGCCGCTTTGAGCGTCCTATGGACTCGGACCCCAAGATCCCTCTGATCCTCAACACTGCCAGGAGTCCTACCATTAATACTCCGCCAACATATTTGATCTCCCAAAATGAACCACCTCACATTTATCTGGGTTGAACCGCATCTGCCGCTTCTCATCCCAACTCTGCATCCTATCTTTGTCCCTCTGTAACCTCTGACAGCCCTCCAAACTATCCACAACACCCCCAATCTTCGTGTCATCCGCAAACTTACTAACCCACCCCTCCACTTCTTCATCCAGGTAATTTATATAACTCACAAATAGTAAGGGTCCCAGTACCGATCCCTGAGGTACACCACTGATCACCGACCTCCACTCAGAATACGACCCTTCAACAACCACTCTTTGCCTTCTGTGGGCCAGCCGTTCTGGAGCCACACTGCAATGTCCCCTTGGATCGCATGCCTCCTTACCTTCTCCATCAGCCTAGCCTGGGGCACCTGATCAAATGCCTTGCTGAAATCATTATACACTACATTGTAAATGCGTTTTTCCCGTTCGGAATGTTTTCTTCTGTGTTTTTCCCATAGAAGTGTTTGTCGAAATACCTGTCACATCACCGATAAACTACGACCTTTCGTCTTTAAAATCTGTCCTCCTGCTTGTGATAACTGTACCATGGCAGATATTCACTGACGTCTACCCTATCTGCACTAGCTGTAATTTTCTATACCGCCCTCACTTCACCCTTAGCCTCTTTCGCTAAGGGGCAAACAAGCCCAGACAATCCTATCTCTCCTCATAACTGAAGACCTTCGGTCCAAGCAACATCCTAGTTGTTATCATCTGCAATTTCTCCAGTCCAAGCACATACCTCCGATAGTTTGGTGACCAGAACTGTGGATAATACTCCAAGTGAGTCTAAACAACATTTTACAAAGTTTCAACATAACGTCCGAAATCTTATTCTATATCCAGACCTATGGGGATAAGGCGCTGTCTGCCTTCGTCACTGTCCCTTCGATCTGTGTTGCCACTTTCATGAAACAGTGGGCTTTTCGCTTCATGGAGAACAAGAGAGCCCGTGTGGGCCTGGTCGTAACCAACAAACAGCATGAATATCATATCGTGTTTTTCAGAAAGGATCGGCGCACCCAGAAGTGGTAGAAAAGACGCCTCAGAATACATCTGCATAATACTTTGCATGTGGGAAGGCAGGTACTTTGGCATACTGGTGGGTTTCAGAAGAATCGTAAGGGAAGATTTGATGGGGAAAAAAGAGGAGAAATGTGGTTAGTGCAGATGGCTGCAATGGGAAGTACTGACTCAATGGGCCGAGTAGACGTGTTAGGTGCTGTACGAAGCCATGGAAAATACGTTGTCAAACCGGACATAAACATGCAGATTAGCATAAGAGATGAGCCGGCTTGGCATTGACATTGAGAAATGCGGCCAGTGACTTCCGTGTACATTCACCTCCGTGTGAAGGCAATTTCTATGCATTTGGTTCTCTAGATGGCATTGCAAGATTCTCCACCGATTAGATATTTTGCCTGTCATGTACTTGTTTTCAATTTTGCCTGAAGGTTGTATCCGTTGTGGCAAGTTTCTCTGGGTTGAATACATTCTGTATTGTTCAAAAGCAAAACATTTTATAAAAGATCCTGCAGAATAAATTTCCAGGTGCACGAAAAATGTCCAAAGACACCAATCTCTATTTATGTTGTATGCTGATATGATATTGACTTCTCAGTTGAATAGCGCTTTTCACTAATTGTACAATATTTGGTTGCCTGCATCAAATTTTTCTTATTCAAAAATGTTCCCCTTATTCATAGATTAGTTCTCTCAAAAGAAATGTGTCTACTTTGTGCAGAATGCGTGTCGTCCACAGAGGTTATATATGACCGATATTATCCGTGATGTAATTTTTAACTTGACGTATAAGAGATGTTCCTACACACGTGTCCTGGTGGGTAAAGATCTGTTTATTGACTCGGAAGTCTTCAGTGTAAAAGTGTTATTGATTCGTTGAAAAGTCGAATATTTTGTTAAGGCAAGTAGGAGACTTTTAAGAATGTGATGTCAATGAGGACAGAAGAAGCAGCCCTTTCCTGTGAGGGTGAAGGGTAAACCTGCCAAGTTTTGGGAACCGTGACTGACGAGAGCTATTAAGGCTATTTTTAAGAAAACGACGGACGCATGCATTGGGCTTTGGGTGTCCGGGACATGTGAATCTATTGCTGACTATAAAAAAAGATTAAGAATACTCTAAAGAGGGAATTCAGGAGGGCAGAGAAAGGGTCTGAGCTGGATGTGGCAGGTAGTGTTAAGTAAAATCCCAAGAGGTTCCATTGCTGTATTAAGAGTAAAGTTTGGCTGGGAAGAGAGTACATCCGCTTAAAGATCAGCAGGAGATGAGGAAGAATATTTCTCTTCTGTGTTCACTAAGGAGAAAATCGTTGATCCTCAAGACATAACGTAAATAAGCGGTGATGTTTTCGAGGTCATTCGTACTACGATGGACAGATATTTGCAACCTTACAGCTCATTATGATGGACAAATGCCCAGGGTATGACTGTGTGCATTCTCGGACTCGTTGGAAGATCGAGAAGAACTTCAAGATGCCCTGACGAAGATATTTGCTTCTTTGTCAGCCACTGGTGAAGTTCCCGAACACTGGAAGCTGGTTAATATTTCTCCGTTGTCTAAGAAGTGCAGCAAGGACAAGCCATAGAGCTACGAGCCGGTTAGCCAGACATCAGTAATGGGGAAGTTACTGCAGGGGATTCTGAAGGACAGGATCTACCAGCATTTGGACAGAAAAAGTCTGATTGGGTCAGTATGATTTTTTCTGTGGAATATACTGTGTCATGAACCTTCCAGAGTTTTTTGAAGAGTTAACCACAAAATAGATGAGGATAGGGCAGTGCATGTTCTTTATTTGGACTTCAGCAAGGAATTCGTCATGGTTGCGCATGGGAGGATGGTGTGGAAGGTTAGATCCCATGAAATCCAGGGTAAGCCAAGTAGTTAGATCTAAATTTGGTTCGACGGTTGGAAGCACAGCATGTTGGCAGAAGGTTGTTTCTCGGAATGGAGGCCGGTGACTAGTGGTGTGCTGCAGACGTCGGTTTTGGGACCCTTGTTACATGTTATTTGTAAAACTGATTTGGATGAGAATTTACAAGGTGTAATTAGTAAGTTTGCGATGACACGAAATTACGAGGTGTTATTAATAGTGAAGAAGCTTATCGTAATTCTCAGGGGGATCTTGATAAGTGATGGGAGAGCGCCGAGGAGGATCACATGCATTTCGATGCAGGTAAGTGTGAAGTAATGTATTTTGGAAAATCAAACCAGTGTAGGACTGATGCAATGAATGGCAGGGCACGATGGAACTGTGATGGACCAGAGGGACCAAGGAGGACACGGGCATGGTTCGTTGAAAACGGCGTTACAGGCAGACAGGGTGTCGAGAAAGGCGGTTAGCACGCGGGACTTCATCAGTCGGGTAACTCTATATAGGAGTTGGCGCATTATCTTGCAATTGGATAAGTCGTTGCTGAGGCTGCACCCGGAGACCTGTGTATGATTTTGGTCACCCCGTGATAGGAAAGACATGCTTCAACTGGAAAGACCGCAAAAAAAAAGATTTACAAGGATATTGCCAGGACTAGAAGGCCTCTGGGAGAGGGAGAGACTCTCCAGACGAGGTCTTCAGTTCTTCGAGCGTAGGAGAATGAGATTTGACCTTATTGAAGTTTATACATATGAGGGGCGTAGATTATGTGGATGATAGCAGGAAATGACGTGGCGGAATTAACGATAGAATCGAAATCCATGAAATATTTATAAACGAAAAGCAGGCAAATATAATACTTTTAAAAAGTAAGAGCTACATTAACGCTCATGGATGCAAAGTGTGCTGGCCAAATTGAACATATCTTCACTGTAAAGTGCTGTTCTCAGTCTGTGTGCCCACTGCACCCACCTTACTGACACCTGGATGTCTGTGCCGAGCATCAAAGGCGTTTCTCGGATTGTTGATGTCATGAGACATACCAGGATTCAGATTAATTCAGGTATTTTATAATTTATTCGACCTTGGCTGTTCCTTCCAGCACGTACACTGCAGGAATCACGAGCCAGTGGAAAAACTATCCCCTAGCAGAAAGGCTTATCCCTCATTCCATCTGCGACGTTAGACACGATTCCTCCTGCTAGTACATGTGACAATAAGAAAATTGCAACTCATCGGTAAAAGAAGGAGCTGCCGTTTGTTATAACAGAAGGAACGATACAGAAGGTATGAAAAGTTAATTTTTCTGTTCAAACTTGGTAATACAGAATAGAACTCGGAATGTTCTTCGCTAAAAATATATCCAAACGTTATTCAATTAAACTGCTTGTAATATCCATCGAAGAGTTAAAAATGTTACACAATGACAAGGTAAGTAAAAATAGTAAATACTAAGTGTTTGTTCACTGACTTGTGGCTAATGTGACAGAGGCGGGCACTAATTAGCCCATTTCCCGTTTCTCCTGGTGTATAACAGCTCCTGAATCAGTGCATGTGGGCAGTTGGATAGATTTGAACAATTAATAGCTGCTTAAGGAGGAAAATGGGATATCCAACAATTTACAACATTGTCAGAATTTATTATCCTGTACTTGCTGCGGTCGGTATTCCTGGTAAGGTGCTGAAACTGACTGCTATTGGTGTTACTCCGTCTTTTCATAACGCTTTCAGTGTCGTGAGTAGCCTTCTCTTGTTGTCCAGGTGTTCAGATCATTGCATCATTTCAGTCAGTGGGTATTGCAAATAACACGATGCTGTTATTTCGATTTTAAATATAATTTATGCTACTTTAATAGTTTAATTAGAGATGGGAGGTTTCAGTACATCTGCAGATGTTATCTGTATTATCAAAAGCAGAGCATCATAAGCATTTTTTATTATTAATACTGGCGAATACTGGAGATATTTTAGTATACTCGCAATGCGTACAGTCGGTATAATTCCTTACCAACGTTGCGTCCTCTCAAAAGGTCTCCGTGCTCGATTCATCCATAAACTATCGCCACCTAGTTTTTGACTCTCCATGGAATGAGGCCCTTCCTCAGCTAAGCAGTCACAAGTGAAGGGTCCAATTAGCAGGCTTACGTGGACCCCTATCCCCGGGTGTCCCTGAGAGCCTTTTAACACCTCGTGAAGTCAAAACGTCTTTCTGTCGCCTGCAAATACCTCCCCTGATCAGTGGTAAAATCATCAGACATGCACCAAACAGAAGTACGTTACTTTCAAGCAGTATTACTGAGGCAAGAAATGCGAAAGTAAATCATTCCATTCCACTATATGTGCCGTTCCCTGCAAGTTACTAACCGCATTAAAGCAATAGGGAGCGCGTGGAATTCCCTCACTTTGGCGACCAGGTACAAATGTGTCCTGCTCTCTGCCTTCAATTTAACAGAAGCCCCCGAGGGCGCTCTGCTCTTCGTCAAAACAAAGCTCACCCTCCTGCCTTCCTCCCTGTGGGTGGATTTTAGGGAGTCATTGGCGGGTTCGCAGATATACATCCCCGTTGGATTCTGGTCGGCGACGCGCTTCCCATCTGGGTCGGTGCAAGATCGCAGCTGCCCTTGTGATCCAGACTATTATTCCTCGCACTGATTCATTTGGGCTTGTTTGGAACTGACATTATTTTCTGATTTCACTCAGTTAACTTAATGGCGATTGTGATCCTGTCCCGCGGAAAATGTGGTCTCTCGAAATGCATCACTCGTTACCTGGTAGCCATGGCGGCAGCAGATCTGATGGTGCTGGTCTTTGGTGTTATACTGGAGCGGATCACTCTTATCTATTTGTTTGCTCCTTTCTTGCTTCGAACTCCTGTATGTGCTGTGATACTTGTTCTACGTGTCGCAACAACGGACTGTTCTGTTTGGTTGACGGTCGCTTTCACCTTCGATCGCTACGTCGCCATCTGCTGTCAAAAACTACGGAAACGATATTGCACTGAGAGAATAGCTACGGCGGTGGTAGTGACAGTGTGTGCAGTAATCTACGCCAAGTCCATTCCATGTTACTTTGGAGTAGATCCATCGCGCTGCGTCGCAAAAGCTGAATACTTCACTTCGCCCTTGTGGAGAGCCTTCGAGTTATTTGACTCTATCTTGACTCCATTATTATCAATCGGTTTAATTCTGCTGTGTAACACCTTAACCGCCAGACATATTATTGCAGCAAATAGAGTCCGCCGGAAACTCCGGAACATCAGTGAGAATCAGAAGGACCCACAGGTGGAGAGTCGGAGAAAGTCCATGATTTTGTTGTTCGCTTTATCCGCAAATTTCATTTTACTGTGGATGCCCCAATGTTGTACATTCCTTGAATTGGCAAGCTGAGAACTATTCCTACACAGACAGATATTTCAACGCACCGATATATATCCTGCAACAGTTTGGGTATATGTTGCAGTTTCTCAGTACCTGCACCAACACGTGTATCTATGGACTGACACAGAGGAAATTCAGGGAGGAGCTGAGGAATGGAGTAAAATATGTGTTTAGATTGAATGGGCAGCTCTGTAAATAAAACATAACCCCATGTATTTCTTCGTTGATCATCTCGGGAAACTTTGTTTTGCGGCTTGGGAGTCCGTTGTTTACAGGTCCCACTACATAACTCAGTCGTTTTAGTCCGGAAGACTGGCTCAACAGATTAGGTAACTGCGACAGAATTATTGTCCTCATTATGGATATTGCCCTGTACGTCATGAGATTAACTTCAACTGCGACTGATTAACAAAAATAACGCCAATCTCAGAATTTGAACTGGGATCTATCGCTTGTTCCGTATATTAAACAATATCTTCTAAATAAAGAAACAAAAACACAATGAGATTACCCGAAAGGAAACAATATCTCCGTCTAATCCGAAAATTATTCATTTTAACGTTTCTTTTCGCCACGATTCCGTTTTCATCTATTTCAGATCTGCACAATCAGAGGTTGGTGAGTTATTCGCCACAGAAATAGTTCTTTCGTCCGACCATGTCCATGTCCATCAAGAACCCGTCTCCATTCATCGCACTTACCAGCACTTAGTTCGTGGCCTTCAATAACTTGGTGATTTGTGTGTTTGTCGACATACTTTTCACACGTTGTGAGAGTCATGACCTTCCGCACCCACTCAGGTTCCGTGGTCCAGATTCCAATCACCTTTTGGCTGAGAAAAGCTGTTCCTCAGATCCCCGTACTTCAATCCCATGCCTCTAGATTTTCACACCTCCGCTGTGCTTAAGATGTTCAGATCATGTACTCTATCAATGTCATTCATCCCTCGGTGCACCTCTATCACCTTCCCATCAGACCCTGCTCTACGACGAATCAAACATATGATGTCGTGGGCTGTCATGAGGGCAACGCTCCACAGAAGGCAACGTCCGATTGAATCTACTCTGCACACACTCCCTGTTTTCAGATCACAGTTGTTCCCTCTGTTCCACAGGTGCTTGACCGGTGCCGTCATTCTTTATACGTCTTTAAGGTGTTTTAATATGTTTGTGAAAGAGGTTCCGGTTCCCTCTTCTGTCACCTGTCACTTACGCAGCTTCCACTGCACTCTCTCTATATTCAGTCTGGTGTGCGATTGTTTTCAATTCCCTTTAGTCTCCCTCATTCTATGTCGGCAGGGCTACGTCCGAAGTGTTAGAAGGTGGGATTCAGTTGTGCAGGATTTTCTTTTTTATCAACCGGGTGAGACAAGATCAAATGAATGTCTCCTTCTGTGTGAATTGTGGAATATTCCGGTGGGTCAACGATTGTGTGATTACACGGCAGGGATCACGTTTGCACAACGGGCACAGATTTGTGGAGGGCTTGTGTTCAGTCTGCAGCGGAGTCTGTCACGTTCCACTTGATGCCACTTTAATTGCTCTTCCAAATCCCACTTTGTCTGTGGACTCCTGCACTTTCATCACTAGCCTCAATTCACGCGTGAGGAACAACGCCTCGTCCTCCGTCGGGAAATGTCTCAGTGTTCCAAACTGAACACCGAATTCTCCAACTTTAGGTAACCTGCCCTTTCCTCTTGTATCTCTTAGAACGGACCATTTCCGCTTCTCATCCATCTGTAATTCGGATTAGATTTTCTCTGTGTTGGTATGGTCTGGGCAGCTGGACATGCTCTACAATACATAATACAAACATTATTTTATATTAGTGCCACATAAACTCGTTCGTTCTCATGAAATCTGAGATGCTCACTTTCATATACCCATTCCTCCAACATCTTCTCTGGAACGGAAAACGAACTTTCTCTCCCAGTTCTAATCAATGGTCTTCGACCTGAAAGATAAGATAAGATAAGATAAGATAAGATAAGATAAGATAAGATAAGATAAGATAAGATAAGATAAGATAAGATAAGATAAGATATCTTTATTAGTCAGATGTACATCGAAACACAGTGAAATGCATCTTTTGCGTAGACTGTTCTGGGGGCAGCCTGCAAGTGTCGCTACGCTTCCGGCACCAACATAGCATATCCCAGAACTTCCTAACCCTTGCGTCTTTGGAAACCGGAGCACCTGGAGGAAACCCACGCAAACACAATAAGAGAACGCGCAAACTCCTTACAGACAGCTGCCGCAATTGAACCCGGGTCGCTGGCGCTGTAATAGCGTTGCGCTAACCGGTACACTACCGTGCCTGCTCAACATTAACTCCGTTTGTCTCTCCAGAGATAAAGCCTGACTTACGGAGTGCTTTCAGGATTTTCTTGTTGTATGCATATGGATGCACAGTTTTAGACAGCAGAGAATACTGCCATGCAGTGATAGCTGCGCACACTAGCGGCCATCTTTTCACAATGACAATCACAAGATTTAAAAGAACACAAGACAAGGGAGCAGAAGTAGGCCATTCGGCCCATCGCGTCTGATCCAAAGAAAAGGGAAAAAAAGAAAAAGAATTGAAAAAATGGGGTTTCGCAAAAAACACACGATTCTGACCCCAATTTCCGGACTTATCGCCATATCCCTTGATACCCCGACCATTTAGGTATCTATCTATCTCTTCCTTAAACGTCTCCAATGATATAGCCTCCACTGCTGTACCTGGCAAGGAATTCCACAGATTCACCACCCTCTGGCTAAAGAAATTTCTCCTCATCTCTGTTTTAAACGTGTACCCTCTAATTCTAAGATTGTTCCCTCTGGTCCTGTACTCACCCACCAAGGAAATTGCCCAACCACATTTACTCTGTACAGTCCATTAAATTTTAAATGTATCTATGAGGTCCCCTTTCATTCTTCTGTACTCCAGTGAGTACAGTCCAAGAGCCGACAAAAGCTCATCGTACGTAAGCTCTTTCATTCCGGGAATCATCCTCGTAAATCTCCACTGAACCCTCTCCTACATCAGGACATCTTTGTAAAGATATGGGGCACAAAACCGTGCATAGTATTCCAAATGAGGCCTCACTAGTGCCCCTTAGAGCCTCCTCAACACTTCCTTACTTTTATACACCATACCTCTCGAAGTGAATGCCAACATAGCATTCTCTTTCTTTACCACCGATCAGACCTGGTGGTTAACCTTAAATGTATCCTGCACGAGTACCCCCAAGTCCCTTTGTACTTCTGTACTTTGAATATTCTCTCCTTCTAGATAATAATCTGCCCGTTTGTTTCTGTTTACAAAGTGTACAACTGCACATTCTGAACATTGAATCTCATCTGCCATTTCCTTGCCCATTCTCCTAAACTAACTAGGTCTCTCTGCAACCTTTCTGTCTCTTAATACTCCAAACTCCTCCACCTATCTTGGTGTCATCCGCAAACTTAGCCACAAAACCATTTACCCCATCATGCAAGTCGTTAATGTACAAGGTAAAAAGAAGCGGCCCCAACACCGACCCCTGCGGAACACAATTACTAACCGTTAGCCAACCAGAAGAATATCCCTTTATACCCACGTGTCCAGAAAAATCGTTAACATTAAGAGGAAGGATATTCTCAATGTGCGCTGTGTGCGTGTGAAATGACTCTTCTTTAACGAAAAATACGCTATTCAAGTATTATTCTTGACAACACAACAAAGATAACAGAATGGTTTCAATCCACTAACTTCGGTGCTGAAGGACTATCTGCGCTTCCGCTTCGCCACACGATGTTCGGTGAACATATTCGCAGTCGAACTGTGAATGCGGTGCAGTTTGTTTCTTCGTATCATTTGCTGTTTTCATCTCCGAATTTCTATCACTTCCTTTGCTGCATTCTTTCCTTCTTGGTTTACTTCTTTCTGTCCATTTACTTTCTTTCTGTGTCTTCCTTTCTTTGATTGTTGATTTCTGCGTCAAGCCTTTATTCTCACTGCGCTGTCGATTCTCCCTCATTTTCAGAAATTCGTTCCCGACGTTCCTGCAGCGAATGTATTTTAAATTATTCAATTGACCCTCTTTCTGTTGCCCAAGTATCAGACATTCCGTTTATATCCCATTTGCCTTCCCACCTGATGACTGACCGTGAATGTATGCAAGCGCGCACAGAGTTACATCCCCGACACAAGACAACAATTTAATGAGTTATTTATGCCGTGTGTTTCTCCCGCTCAGCATAAGGCATAAACATTGAAACGTACGAGATGGGATTGGAAATCCGTCATTCTAACATTCAAGCCTGCTCCGCCATGTTAAACTATTACGTCTGTACATCTAAGTATAAACCTCTGTTTGCGATCTCTCTCCGCACTGTTGTTGCCTTTGGTGTCTCGTAATCTCTCTGTACCCTTCTCAATGAAGTGAGACGAGCGAGTGAGAGGGAGGGCCGGTGATATTCCACGGCGCACTCTCACCATTGAACATCATGCCAAGTGGAGGACCAGGTCTGTGTTGGGCAATTAAATATTGTGGGCGATAGTTTAAAGTATTGAGGAAGGGAATAATAAAGGAAATGCTTCCATCAAACTTAACACTGCAGATCAATCCCAAATAAAAAGAAAACGGAAATGGTCGAAATTTTCATCAATAATGAGAGAATTGCAGTAAATATTTTATCAGTTTGATCGTTTCACTCTCAACCTGAATGAATACATACAATGAAACAAATGCAGGTACAACTTTAGACCGAACTAGTTCGGAAGTCGACCAATCCATTCTGGATGTGATTTCATTTAACATGCAGTTCAAATGCATGGGAAATTGAACGTCCGGGATCCCGATCTTGAGAATTGACAGGGAGAGCTCCCAATGAGATCAGTGGGCCAGCTTCTGCCAGCACCGGACAGTAAGGGGCTGGGTCCTGTAAAACAGCAACATAACATGTCTTGGGTGTGTTGACTAAAGAGAAAACAAGGCAATGGTGCTTGAGGGCAGGATGTTTTGTTTAAATATCACTGTGAACACATTGATGTGATGGCAGAATGAATGTAAATGAAGACATGTGAGGGAGGGTTGTTTCATGTAGATGTAGTTTTAGTGAATAATATATGTTGTTGCAATGAAAGGCAACAGGGCGTTCCTCCCTCCAGAGAGCCCAGTTTTACCCAGCTGACATTGTCACGCACAACATTGCTGCCGGATCGTCAGTGTCCCTGAGTGGATTCTAACCACCAACCTTTCGTGTAGTAGCCGAATGCGCTGACTGAATACACCGAGGAGACTCTCTGAAGGAAGTGATAATAAAGGGGCCATGATTGGGTTGGAAGACCGGTGAGCAGTATTCGGTGCTGGGACACGGATCTTCAAAATAACTTTGATCTGTAGGGGAGGACAGCTAGTGTAATATATATACATAGCTTTGCTGATGATAACAATCTACGCGCCAGTATATAGTGTGGAATATATTTTGGGTACACTTTACTTCAATGTATTTTTTCAGTATTTTTTTCAATGGTGAGCGATTGAACGGTGTTGGTGTTCTGAGGTACCCGGCTGTCCTTGTACTCAAAACACTGTACATTAACATTCACGGTCAGTGATCAGGTGGGAAGGCAAATGGGATGTTGGCATTTATTGCAAGACGGTTTAGGCAGAGGAGTAAACACGTCTCACTGGAATTAAAAAGGGTCCTGTTACGAGTTCAGCTTGAATATACGAACATGAATCCGGAACAGAAGTAGGCTGTTCGGCATCTCGAGCCTGCCCGACGATGAACAGATCATATCTGATTCGTTGGAACTTCACCTCCGCAGACTACCTCCCAGAACTGTTCTTAAGAATAGAAATATGTACAGATATGTTTTTAAAGAGTAAAATAAAGCGAAACAATAAATATTCACACAGAGGTTATTGCCACGTAGCGAAGCAGACCACAGGAAATTTAAAACAAAAGTTTTAATTATTTTGTTATTAAATATGTTTTTCAATCTCCCAATAGCAATTCCTTGATATCATTAGACCTCCGGTCTGGGATGTATTTCACCGAGTTCAAAGTATTGGCATGTTATTTATTGCCAACGATTTACAAGAAGAGCGATCGAAGTGGAAGTAGAACTTTAAACAATCAGAAAGCATAATGCATGCTAAATTCAGGAAGTTAAGGAGACGGCACACTGGGGTACTGAACAAGAATGTACCTGGGAAAAACACCAGCGGAATCCACCGAGGTATTATATTGATGATGACGTCAGGGAGATCCGCCATTTTAATGGCAATCTGGCAGAGAGTCATGTACCAGGAGAGACCGCGCTCTCGTTGGCAGAGGTTCACAATCAACACCAACTTCGCTGCTTGGAAGATGAAAGTATGTGAATATATCATTTACGGAATAAGAAGGAAAATGACCGTTGTATTGGATCTGAGTGAATCTGAAATCGGTTCGCATCGCAGTGAAACTGAACCATTGCCCTGTACCGCGTTTGGAGGTCGTTAAATTGTGTTTACTATGGAGTTTGATGTGTGAATTGGGAAACATGTCAGTGATAGGCCGAAGGGAGTTAAAGATCGGCGGAAGCCAGCTGGTCTTCTCTCTGAATTAGAGAGCAGCACGAAATGGAGCACCTTATATACCGACATAGGAATAAGGAGTATGAGTGAGTCATTGATTGGTTGAAGCCGCGCTTCGACAATTGCAATTTTATCTGATTATAAACTCAAATCTGCATTCCCACCACTAGGTTCTTCAAGCCTTTTCCGACATTTAATAAGGTCCTGGTGATCTGATTGTAATGTGGATTCTCCCTGAAGAGGAAACAACGTTTCAATATCCATTCTGTTAAGAGTTCTCGCGAACTATATATTTCTAGAACTCCCCCTCCCCACCCCGCCCCCGATGCAATACTTGACCGTTGAACTTTCCCTCAGAATACAATCCGCCCATTTCAGGTATTAATCTGGTTAAGATACCTGATCTGTTTCGGACCAGTAAAACCATTCTTTTAAAAATCAAGTCCTCTACCTGGTTGTGCAGAAGCTGTCATTGTTGCCCTATGGAGCTGCAGCGTAATCACACTGTTTATGGATTCACATCACGATTCAATAGCTTTATGTGATTCCCCAATTACTTGCTGTAAAATCAGACACATCTTTTTCGAATCATTCGCCAGGACATCCAGATCTCATTGTCTCTCAGAACGCTGCAAAATATCAAAAATTAGATGAAATGCTTTGTTTTATCTTTCTGCAAAAATATGTTGTTGTTCACTCCGTTGTTTCAAATTAACCCTCATTCGACATACGTTTGCACATTCATCTGACCTTTCGACTTCCCTTTGTCGATTAGAATCAGTTTACGGCAGATATTTGAAATTTGAATCCATGTGAATCTAGGGGCAAGTAATGGAAGTTGAGTGTCTGGCAGAGAGGCCCTATCACTGCTGCACTTCTTGCATGTGGAGACAACATTTGCTACCGTCCAGTCGCCCAGCACCTCAACTGTACCCAGAGTTAAATGACTCTCTCAGGACTACGGAATCCCCACTCAGCCGTTTCCCACGTTATCCCTGGAATCACTCAATCGTCGGTTCAGTACCGTTAAGCTCGGTAAGACTGTCGATACCTCCTCGTTTTTGGGACGTGATTGAAGTATCAGTGGGAGAGAATTATGAACAGGACAACCGTGACACTGACACTTACAATATTTAATATATGCAATACAATATATTGCGGAATTTCACCGTGACACCCCAAATTACACAACTGCAGTGTCCTCAGTGACTGCAGGAGAGAAATACATTTTAAATGCCACACTTACGCCCTTTGACTCGATACATTGATTGTCATTTCCATCCCTAATGTAATCTACTCTTTCCCTGGTTTGGCCCTTGCCGTTCATGTACTCATGCAACATTTTGGGCTTTTCGTTCATCTTTCCGCCAGTGATATTCCGTGCCTCACCTTTCTTTGCTAATATAATTTTTGGATGCCCCATACACTTACTGGATTCCAAAACGTCCCCCCTTTCTTTCGCAACTTTATGCCTGCCATGTGATCCCTCCAGTTGCGACTAGCCCTCAATATGCCTTGATATCCGAAGATTCTTGAACTTGCTCTCCATATATCTCACCATCATTGGGACAGTTGAAGTAAACTCCCAGTATTTCACCTTGCAATTTGTCTCACATGCCCCACCTTGACCTATCTTCAAGTAATTGATCCCAGTATACATTGGTCAGATCTTGTTTTGAAGTTGGCTTTCCCCAATTCAGGAGTTAATTTTGAGACCATCCTTTTCGTAACGACATTGAACGTTCGGTGTTACTGTTACCATCTGCACACTGCTCTTCCACTGACACTTCAACCACGCCCCAAGATATTTTTCATGAATAAGTCCAATATCTGCGTATGAGATCAAACCGCTGTCCTCCACGCACTTTAAACTTCCTGGCCCCTCTATCCATTTCACGCCAGATGATCATAGTTAATATTAGTAAGTTGAAGTTCAATAATACTATGCCCGATTACTCTTAAGTTTCAAAGGTATAACCATTGTTGATTCTCCGACCATTAGCACCACGAAGGTCAACGTCGTCCAGTGACGAGCTCAGGGAAATGCTTGAGGCATACAGATAACCACAGGTGTGCAAATCGTAGTTTCAGGTTAAGATTGTATTGGAAAACCAGAGGTCTTTGGGTGAGGAAAGTGGCGGAAATTTTTCACCTTTGTGAGACAGAGTGACAATGACTTGATGTGGAAATGTCAGCTGGAGAATGGCTCCAAAATTCTGATTTACGGAACAGTCAAAAGGGGAAAATTCGCTGTCATTTTTTGGGCTTTAGTTTGATGATTGTCAATATTTTGATCAATGAGCTCGGTGGCACCGAAATGTTACGCCACAATGAAGTAAGTAAAGGAAAATGGATCACTTAAAATGGAGAAATGAAAACCAACATTGGTATAGAAGCAAGAGGGAAGATCACTTATCGTCGTTGAAAGGTTTGAATAGACAGTGATTGATTGCAGAAATTGCGAAATGATGAAAACCTCGGCATTCGCGAAATGATAAATAAAAACCAGAATCTCAAGCAAATATCAAGTACGCGAGATATGATTGACAGAACATTCATTGGGCGAGGTCTGGTTAGTCTGTCCGAATAGATCATATCTGTACTGAAAAGTATTGACCTTTGGCCTGTTTACAAACTATCAGCAGGGATCGTGATAGACAAACTGCTCATCTGTGTGTTATCAGGGGCGATTTCAATGTCGGTCCCGATGCACTGATGTCTTTGGCGATAATGAGTAAGGTAGCGTTTCATTACATTCAATCTCATCCACTGGCTACAATCGCTGCAAGCACTGAAACCACGCGAAAGACAAGAGGACGGTGTAAATCCTCCCCTACAAGCCCGTCATGCTTTTAACCGCAAAATTAAACTCCCTCCCATTATTTTCCAAGTTAATGTGTTGAATACAATGTAATATATTACACCTCTTTGAGATGAATAATCGCATACTAAATAACATTGATCTCGATAAAATTTGAGATTACGCAACTCAAAGTTCGTGTCACAGAAACATAATTTGCAACACACCATCTCAAGGCTTGAACAAACAGTTGTTTGCAATATCCCTCGAGGAGAGGAATGTGTCGCCCGGTGACAAATTGAGTAAGTTTTTAGCATGCTATTTTGGTGCTGAAAGAGTGGCGGCTCTTGAGGTCTGCCCCCAGCACATTCTCAGTAACGCAAAAAAAGACGCAATTCATTGTGTGTTTCGATGTACATGTGACTAATGAATAAATATCTTAAATAGTTGAACATCGATATTTGTTCAACGGGTTGTGACTGATGCGACTGAGGAGATGTCCACACTAATTAGCTCAGGTGATCTTCGCTTTGCTGTATAAGAGCTTCTTGAATCATTTGTCAACATATTGTGCAATTGGAAAATTTAGTTCAACCGATCGCTGCCGCACACACGCAATGAGCTATCCGGCCATTTACTACATAGCCAGCGTTTACTATCCTGTACTTGCAGCAGTTAGTATTCCTGGTAAGATATGGTCATGGCTACATTTTTTTTCTAGATAACTCTCCTTTGTTGCTATTGTATGCAGGGCATCGATCATTTTGAGTCGAGTTCCGTAATCGAGTACATCGTTTCGGTCTATTGTCTTATGTCTGAATTTGTAGCAAAAGTGAAGAACTGTTTTGCAACAAAAAAAGGAACAAGTCTCTCCCTTATGAACCTCCACCAAAGGGTGTTAAATTTTATTTCTGGATTCTACGTTTACATGCCCGTCATTATTCAGTCATCGAATCCTCCTGACACACTAGCCCAAGAGACCCGTCTCTCTGTCTATCAATGGGAAAAGTTACTTTCTTTCGCCTTCGACGCTTTCCTGAGCGATCAGTGAGTGGTGACGTTGCTTCAAGCTGAGAACCATGAAGCCCTGTCCAGGACACACATAATATCATTTGTGTGGTTCCTCCTGACGGTTGTCCTGTTCCGCCGACTCCAAATGTGTCTCCTCGAGAGTAAAACACAAGTATTTTATAGACGGAAACGTTAAACTTAAGATTAATACCTCCGTATAGACAGTAGAATTATCCCAAATGTGCAGTGGTTTCTATTTTCACTCAGGCTATTTCGCAGACTGAGTGGTCCGCACGTTTTCAGTTCTTGAAAAAATTTGCAAATTGGTACTGGTATTGGTAATGGTTTATTATCGTCACTGGTACCGAGGTACCGGGAAAAACTTGTCTTGCATCGTACTGGTCAATTAATTACACAGTGCAGTTACATTGGGTTTGTACGGAGTACATTGTGTAGTGCAGTTAAAAACAATAACAGTTGAGTAAGGTGTCACAGTTACAGAGAAAGTGCAGTGCAATAAGGCGAAAGGTCACAGCAAGGTATATCCTGAAGTCATAGCCCATCTCATTATATGAGGGAACCGTTCAATTGTCTTATCATAGTGGGGTAGAAGCTGTCCTTAAGTCTGGTGGTACGTGCCCTCAGGTTCCTGTATCATCTACCGGATGGGAGAGGAGAGAAGGGAGGAGGTCCCGAGTATGGTTGGGGTCTTTGATTATGCTGGCTGCTTCACCAAGGCAGCGAGAGGTATAGACAGAGTGCAAGGAGGAGAGAGGAGGCTGGTGTCCGTGTTGCGCTGGGCTGTGTCCACAATTCTGTATATTTTTGAGGTCCTGGGCAGAACATTTGCCCTACCAAGCCGTGATGAAACCATGTAGGATGCTTTCTATGGAGCATCGATAAAAGTTGTTGATCGATAAAAGCTTCACACTTCAACACCGGCTCTACCGGGGACAGAGCGGCGATCCGATCTCCATCCCTACCCAATTAATAAAGCACAATAGGGCTGGAACCATAGGCGACGGGTTCCAACTGTGGCTGAGTGCATTATCTTTAACCATGCAGATCGAATCTAATTGATGAGTTTCATATGATTAAACTCAAAAGGGACAAACCGAATTTCTTTAGCCTCCTGAGGAAGTAGAGGCGTTGGTGCGCTTTCTTGGCCGTGGCATCTACGTGATTTGACCAGGGCAGCTTGCTGGTGATGTCTTTAAATTGTGTTTAAATGAACATACCACTCTGTTCCTTGTTTCTTTCTGATCAGTACCCAACCCCATTCAAATGAAATGATTTCGATGGCTACTCAAGCCCTGGCCAATGTGAATCCGAGAGCAGAGATGCATCCCTCAGTTCAGTTCCTCACAGAAGCTCTCGGTGGTCCTGCGTCCGCTTCTCAGTTCCAGCTCAATTCTTACTGCCGTGATCTGGAGGTCGCGGATTGTTCCCTTTCATTATTTAGACAGTATGAATCTTTCAGTTTTTTCATATTGTTGTAATATCGGACACATATAAGTAACATGATAAAAATCACATTTGTTTCATGAAACTCCAGCTTTGTCGTCTGTCCGTGGGTGCAATGGCCCTCCAACTGCTATCCCAGCAGTACGCATCCAGCGGTTAGCTCCACACTTCAACATTGGCTCTATCGGGGACAGAGTGGCGATCCGATCTCCATCCCTACCCAATTAATAAAGCACAATAGGGCTGGAGCCATAGGCGACGGGTTCCAACTGTGGCAAAGTGCATTATCTTTAACCATGCAGATCGAATCTAATTGATGAGTTTAATATGATCGGACTCAAATATTCCTTCTGTTTCATATTTCTCGCAGTTAATTTACTGGCGATTGTGATCCTGTCCCGCGGAAAATGTGGTCTCTCCAAATGCATCAATCGTTACCTCGGAGCCATGGCGGCAGCAGATCTGGTTATTGCTGTTGTCGCTGTCATCGTGGAGCAGATTAATAATATCTATTTGTTAGTTGATTTCTTGCTCATAACCCCGGTATGTTCCGTCACACTGGTCGTGAATTTTTCAGCCATGGACTGTTCAGTTTGGTTTACGGTCGCTTTCACGTTCGATCGCTGTGTCGCAATTTGTTGTCAAAAGCTGCGTGATAAATATTTCACCGAGAGAACAGCGACTGCAGTTATCGGGACTGTGGTTGCAGTGAGCTGTGCGAGATGTGTTCCCTTTTACTTTGCATTAGAGCCTTACGTTATAATCGGCCACGTGCCTTGGCGTTGTGTCCAGAAAGCTGAATACTTCACATCCCCCATGTGGAAAGCCTACGAGTTATTTGACAGTATCATAACACCGTTATTACCAATCTGTTTAATTTTTCTGTTCAATGTTTTAACCGTCAGACACATTATAGCGGCAAACAAAGTGCGCCAGGGACTCCGGAACAGCAGCGAGAATCAAAAGGATCCAGAGGTGGAGAACCGGAGAAAGTCAATTATTTTCTTGTTCGCTCTATCAGCCAATTTCATAGTACTCTGGATGCCATATATAGCTCATTCAATGAACTGGCGAGTGCAAAATTATTTCTCCACGGATAGATCGTTGACTAGCCAGATATATATTCTGCAACAATTTGGGTTCATGTTCCGACTTCTCAGTACCTGCACCAACACCTGTATCTACACAGTGACACAAAAGAAATTCAGGGAAGAACTGAAAAACGGAATCAAGTATGTGTTTACAATAAACGGGCATTTATGTAAAAAAACACACAGACCTGATTTAAGCATTCAAACCCATGAACTAACATTGTAGTTTTTCTTTTTCTTTACAATATTTTCATTAAAACCATGAAAAAATAGAGTACATGCATCAAAAAAGAAAGTAAAAATACTACCGAATACATTGTATTAAGTCGTACTTAGGATTACATTAATGTAAATCAATAATCACATATAGCACTTAGTTAATAAGGAAAGAAAAACATGAAATATTTTTTTAAAAAAAAACCTATCCTCACTACCAAAACCCGAAGCTGTTAGAATAAACAGCAAGGAAAACCATAAAAAACGTAACCGTGTCAGCCAATATCTGCATTTTAGTCCCCAAATCAGAGATTTTAAAAATAATTCAAAAAGGGACCCCATAGGGTTTGAAAGTCTAGGTTAGATTCAAAAACTGAACAACGAATCCTCTCTAGATTCAAGTATTACATAACATCCCGTAACCACTGAACATGAGTAGGCGGAGTAGCTTCCTTCCATTAAGCAATACAGCTCTCCTGGCTATAAGAGAAATAAAAGCCGGAATATGTAAATCAGAAACCTTCAAAGTTATGTATTTTTCTTCAACAATCCCAAATAGTGCAGTCAAAGGATTAATTTTAAAATTTATTTTAAAAAGTACAGAACAAAAACATGTAAGACCTCTGTCCAATATTTCTTAAGACTCTGACAAGTCCAAAACATGTTGAATTAAGAAAGCCACTCCGTTATTGCATTTATCACAGTAAGGAGATATATCAGAATAAAAACGGGAGGTTTATCTTTCGATAAGTGAGACTATGGACCACAGTAAACTGAAGGAGAGAATGCCGAGCACATAATGATGAAGCATTAACCAACTTGAAAATTTCATTCCAAGTTTCCTCGGAAATTGACATTCAGCAAATCTTGTTCCCAAGCGTTTTTAATTTTATCGAGTGGCGCCTCACTCATTCCTAATAATCTGTCAAAAATATTGGATATTGAGCAATCCTGAAAGGGTTCCAACTTAAAAATTACATCTAATAAATTCTTATCGGGACACAAAGTAATAGAATGTAATTGAGATCGAAGAAAATTACTAATCTGTAAATATCTAAAAAAAATGAGTTTTTAGTAAATTATGTTTGGTAGACATTTGTTCAAACGAAGAAAGATTTCCTCCAACAAACAGATCTTGAAAACAAGTAATACCTAATTTGTCCCACTCTTTAAAAGCTACATCAGTCACAGAAGGTTTAGAAAAGTAATTAGAGAAAATGGGACTGAAAAAAGAAAAACTCAATAAAACAAAATATTTTCTAAATTGTAACCAAATCCTAAAGACGTGTTTAAGTACTAAATTATCTGTTAGTTTAACTGGTGATAAAGGAAGTGAAGAACCAAGTAGAGAAATAATAGAAATTTTTTAAACAGAATTAATTTCGGAAGAGATCCATGCTGGACAAGTCTCTCGATTAATGTAATATAGCCAAAACGTAAGATTTCGTATATTGACTGCCCAGTAATAAATTCTAAAATGAGTTAAGGTTAAACCTCCATTCTGTTTAACAGGGGGAGGGGAAGAGGAGTGTTTAGAGCAGATAGTGAGATGGAGGAAGATAATGGACATGCGAGGACTGCAGGTATAGACAGAAACGAAAGGTTTGTACGTAATGGAAACGTTCTAAGGTGCATCTATTTCAATGCAAGGAGTATTGTAGGTAAGGCGGATGAGTTTTAGGGCGTGGATTGGCACGTGGGATTACGACATTATTGATATTAGAGAGACCTGATCGCAGGAGGGGCAGGACTGGCAGATAAATGTTCCAGGATTACCTTGTTTCAGACGTGATAGAGGGGGAGGGATGAAAGTGGGAGGAGCGGCATTACTGGTCAGGGAAAATATCACAGCTGTGCGTAGACATGACAGCCCGGAGAGCTTGTCTACCAAGGCCATATAGGTGGAGCTGAGGGACATGAAAGGCGTGGCCACACTAATAGGGTTGTATTATAGACCGCCCAATAGTCAGAGAGAATTGGAGGAACAAATCTTTCGTGAGATAGCAGACCGATGCAAGAAACAGGAAGTTGTAAAAGTAGGGGATTTTAAGTTTCCACATATTGATTGGGACTTTCACACTGTGAAAGGGCTGGATGGCTTGGAATTGTCAAAAGACTTCCGGTAAATTTTCTAAATCAATACATAGAGGTACCAACGAGAGAGAATGCAATACTAGGAATCAGACAGATCAGGTGAGAGCAGTATGCGTAGGTGAGCATTTTGGGTCCAGTGACCATAATGTCATTAATTCCAAGATAATTATGGATAAGGACAGGTCTGGTCCTCGGGTTGAGGTTCTAAATTTGGAAAGGACAACTTTGTGGAAATGAGAAAGGATCCAGGAAAAGTGGATTGGGATAAGTTTTTTTTTCTGGCAAGGATGCGTTCAGTAAGCGGAAGGCCTTCAAAGGCGAAATCTTTAGAGTTGTTACGGACTCAGTGAAAGTCCCTTTAAGATAGAGAGTGTGTGTGTATGTGTGTGTGGGGCGTGCTTACGTCAATAGAAGATAAAGGACGTAATGACGTTGTTGAAGTCAGAAGAAGAAGAGGAAAGAGAGAGAGAGAAGGGAGAGAGACACCAGCCTGCTTGTTTTCTCTATCGATGGATGAGAAACAATAACTGTGTTTGCCACTGAAATCCATGTATGGAAGTTGGATGTAATCCGGTGGAGTTCACTTTGTTGCTGACCTGTAGAAGGAAACAGGTATTTGTGTGTGGACGACCACGGTTCGGATGCTTTTCGGGGTGAGGAAGTCACTACCGAGTAAACACTGGAGTGTCGTTTGGGTTCCATCATGGAACATTTGGATTTCGTATGTACTCTCTCTCTGTTTTTCTACATCTACGTCTTATCTTCAGACAACGGTGGTTGTTGAAGAAGCCCTTGCTCATGTTTCACCTTATGGCTTGCGGAACTGAACTTTAAGAACCATTCCGGAACTTGGAGTTTGGGACTTTGTCACACACACACACGACGAGTTTAGTTTTGGGGTTAACGTTCGAGGTTTAACATTTTTGAATTCTAACATACTAACATTTTTACTTTTATTTTACGTATTATCATAAATAGTGATTAATAAAATAGTTTTTAACACTAAATCATGCTCAGTGTGTTTCTTTTGTTGCTGGTTCGTGACAGAGTGCAGAGTTCGCATGTTCCTGCCAGGATTAAAGGCAAAGTTAACAGGCATAGGGAACCTTGGTTTTCAAAATATATTGGTGCTCTGGTTAAGAAAAAGAGACAGGTCTATAGCAGGTATCGGAAACTAGGAACAAATGAGGTACTTGAAGAGTATAGAAATATAAGAAAATACTAAAAAAGGAAATCAGTAAGGCATAAAGACGGTATGAGGCTGCTTTGGCAGATAATGTGAAGGTAAATCCAAAGGGTTTCTGGAAGTATATGAATAGTAAAAGGATAGCAAGGGACAAAATTGTTCCCCTCGAAGATCCGAGTGAATGTCTATGTGTGGAGCCTCAGGAGATGGGAAAATCTTAAACAGTGTTTTTACATTAGTATTTACTCAGGTTACGGGCATAGAGGATATGGAAGGAAGGGAAACAAGCATTCGGGTAGTGGAACATATAGAGATTAAAGAGGTTGAGGAGCTTGCTGATTTGCAGAGAATAAAAGTAGATAAACCCCCGCCTGACAAGATATTTCCTCGGACTTTGAGGGAGACTGGTGTAGAAATAGCAGGGGCCCTGGCAGATATATTTAAAATGTCCTTAGCCACGGGTGCGGTGCCGGAGGACTGGAGGGTAGCTCATGTTCTTCCGTTGTTTAAAAAAGGCTCCCAAAAACCCAGGAAATTACAGGTCGGTGATCCTGACATCAGTAGTAGATAAATTATTGGAAAATGTTCTGGGAGATCGGATATACAAGTATTTGGACAGCCAAGGGCTGATTAAGGATAGTCAGCATGGCTTTGTGCGTGATATATAGTGTTTAAAGAATATTGTAGGGTTTTTTGAGGAGGTTAGCAAGAAAGTAGATGAAGGAAAGGCAGTGGATGTTGTCTACATGGACTTTAGTAAGGCCTTTGACAAGGTACCACATGGGAGGTTCGTTCAGAAGGTTCAGTCACCAGGTATCCATTGAAAGGTTGTAAACTAGATTCGAAATTGGCTGTGTGGGAGAAGACAGAGAGTGGTTGTGGATGATTGTTTCTCACACTGGAGGCCTGTGACTAGTGGTGTGCCTCAGGGATCTGTGCTGGGTCCATTGTTGTTTTTTGTCTATATCAATGATCTAGACGATAATATGGTAAATTGGATTAGTAAATTTGCGGAAGATACTCAGATTGGAGGCGTTGTGGACAGCGAGGAAGGATTTCAAAGCTTGCAGATAGATCTCAACCAACTGGAAGAATGGGCCAGCAAATGGCAGATGGAATTTAATGCAGTAAAGTGTGAGGTGTTGCATTTTGGAAGGACAAATCAAGGGAGGGCATACACAGTAAATGGTAGGGCACTGGGGAGTGCGGAGGAATAAAGGGATCTGGGAGTTCACATAAATAATTCTCTGAAAGTGGCGTCACAAGTAGACAGGTTTGTAAAGAAGGCTTTTGGCATCATGGCATTCATAAATCAAAGTATTGAGTCTAGGAGTTGGGATGTTTTGGTAAGGTTGTAGAAGTAACTGGTGAGGCCAAATTTGGAGTATTGCGTGCAGTTCTGGTCACCTAACTATAGGAAAGATATCAGCAAGATTGAAAGAGTGAAGAGGAGATTTACTAGAATGTGCCGGGTCTTCAGGAGTTGTGTTACAGGGTAATATTGAACAGGTTAGGACTTAATTCCTTGGAGCGTAGAAGAATGAGGGGAGATTTGATAGAGGTTTAGAAAATTATGAGGGGCATAGACAGAGTTAATGCGAGTAGGCTCTTTCTACCTAGATTAGGATAGATAAGTACGAGAGAACATGGTTTTAGTGTGAAAGGTTTAGGGGAACATTAGGGGGAACTTCTTCACTCGGAGAGTGGTGGGAGTGTGGAACGGGCTGCCATCTGATCTGGTAAATGCTGGCTCACTCTTCAGTTTTAAGAATAAATTTGATAGATATATGGACGGGAGAGGTCTGCAGGGTTATGGACTGGGTGCAGGGAAGTGGGACTAGCGGTATAAAGTTTCGGCACAGACTAGAAGGGCCGAATGGCCTGTTTTCTGTGTTGTAGTGTTCTATGGTTCTATGGTTCTAACCTTCTGAAGGTGAACTTTATTTAATCGAGGATGTTTATTATTTCATATGTAAGAAGATATAATTGACTCAAGAGAGTCAAAGAAAGATTAGGAATAAACACATGTAAAGCCCGAAATAAATATATAAATTTTGGTAAAATATCTATTTTAATAACACTACTTCGGCCAATGAATGATCTAGAAATGGGAGACCAATTTGCGAAAACCCTTTTGACATATTATAACAGGGTAAAAAAATCTTTAAATAAATGCTTATAATTTTTAGTAATTGACACTCCCAGGTAGGTAAAATTATTTCTTACAATTTTAAAGGAATATTAATATCAAATGGTACCAAGTTATTTAGAGGAAAATTTACTCTGGTATAAGTTCAATTTGTAGCCTGAAAAATGACGAAAGCGAGAAAGTAAAGAAAGCACAGGAGGTAAGGAGGCTTCAACATTAGGTATAAAGAGGAATAGATCATCAGCATATAGAGAAACGTCATGGTTAATACCTCTTCTGGAGATACCAAAGATATCCCTAGATTCTCGGAAAGAAATAGCTAAAGGTTCTAAGGCCAAATCAAAGAGCAAAGCCCTCAAAGGACATCCCTGTCTGTGTACCCGTTGAAGTTTAAAAGGTTTAGAATTTTGTAAATTAGTAAGAATTCGAGCAGAAGGGGATAATTAAAGTAATTTAATCCATTGGATAAAATTAGGTCCAAAGTTAAATTTCTCTAAGGTTTTAAATAACTAATTCCATTTAGTCCTATCAAAGGCCTTCTCAGCATCTAGAGATATCACAGATTCCGATATTTCCTGAGAGGGACAATGTAATATTCAATAAACGACGACTATTAAAATGCGAATATCGATTTTTAATAAAACCAGTCTGATCATAGGATATAATTGAAGGTAAAATATTTTCCAATTTAAGAGCTAGAACTTTGGATAAAATTTTAACATCCACATTAAGTAGCAAATTGGTCTGTACGTAGCGCATTCTATTGGTATCTTATTTTTCTTAAGAATAAGTGAAATAGAAGCTTCATAAAAAGATTGTGGTAGTCTACCCAATTTAAAGAATCCGAAAATACAGCACATAAACGAGGTATAAGTAAAGAGGAAAAGGCCTTATAGAATTCTCGGGTAATCCATCCGGACCCGGAGTCTCTCCAGAATGTAAAGATTGCACAGCCTCGGCGATCTCCTCATATGTAATAGATTGATCCAACTGTTTTCCATTTTCAGTGAAAAGTGTAGGAACATTTAATTCGTCAAAGAAATTATCCATTACAGTATTATCTTCAGAAAAATTAGAACAGTAAGTTTAGAATAGAATTCTCTAAAAGTATCATTTATTTCTAAAATATCAGTTGTCCTCTCACCATTGGCTTTCGAAATTTCTTTAATTTGTCATCGAGCTCTGAAAATTCTTCATTGGTTACCCAGTAATTTACGTTTTATCTCCATGAACGTAAAATTTACTTTTATCTTTTAAAAGTTGACTTTCAATTGGATAAGTTAAAAGAAGATCATATTTAGTTTTACTTTCAGCTCGCCTTATATAAAGCCGGATCTGAATCCAAAGCATATTTTTGATCTAATACTTTCAATTGATCAACTAGATCAGCTATTTCTCTGTCAGATTTTTTCCTAATGCTTGCCGTATAAGAAAACATTTGGCCTCTAATAAAGGCTTTGAAAGTATCCTAAACAATAAGACTAGAAATCTCTTCCAATGAATTCTCTTTAAAAAAAGAGTAATATGTTTCTCCATAAATTGGGAAAAATTTTTATCAGATAACAAAGTTAGGTTGAAACCCAAAAATCTATTTGTCTGAGGGAGCCCAAAATTTAAGGAAAATAGCAAAGAGCATGATCTGAAAAAGCAATCTCTTTATAGTCACTGGATCGAACTGATGAAATCATTTGGTTATCAATAAAAAAGTAATCAATCCTGGGATATGTATGGTGAACATGAGAGAAAACGGAATATTTCTTATCCTCTGTATGCAGAAAACGCCAGGCGTCCATAACCCCAGTTTGCATTAAAAACGATTGAAGAAATAAAGCTGATTTATTACGAACTGCTAATTTAGTAGATGACCAATCTAATGTGGGATCTAACCAGAGATTAAAATCTCCTCCCAAGACCAAAGAATAAAAGTTCAAGTCTGGTAGAAATGAAAAAATCGTCAAAAAATCCTGGGTCATCTGTATCTGGAGCATAAACATTAGCCAATCCCATTGGTCTATTATTTATGTTCCCTGATATTATAACAAAGCGACCATTAGTATCAGTTATGACCTTATGTTGGTAAAATGGCACTGTCCTATCTATAAGAATTGAAACCCCTCTAGGTTTAGCTTGAAAAGAAGAATGAAATTGGAGCCCATTCCATCGATTAAAAAAAACGTGAATATCACAATTGCGAATATGAGTTTCTTGTAAAAAGATGATAGAGGCTTTAAGTTTTTAAATATAGGCAAAAATGTTTTTTCGCTTGAAAGGATGATTTAATCCTTTCACATTAAAAATCAGTAAATTAATAGCTCCATCCATTAACATATTATTTGAATGCAGGTAAAAAAAGAATGATGAGTAAACCATTTAAAAAACGGTAAAAATTACTACAGTAGAATTACAAATAAAGTAACTCGGCAGAAGATATAGCTGACAGGCTAAAATAACTTCCCAAGAAAACTTCCTCTCTCTATTTAGACCCATATAATCTCTCCTCTGTGTAGCACCAATTAAGCACCGCTGAATGTCGCCCCATATGAACGGCTCTCTGTGTAGGCCCACATAAACCCCTCGCCATGCAGACCGATACTATCCCTTCTCTTATGTAGCCCCAAATAAACCCCTCCATGTGCAGCCCCACACAACTCCCACTCTGTGTAGCCCCACATAAAGTCTTCTCTGTATCCCCACACAAACTCTTCTCTGTGTAGCCCCTCATAAAACCCTTTCTGTGTATCCCTACATAATGCCTTCTCTGTAGCTCCACATGACCCGTCTCTGTGGAGCCCCATATAAACCCGTCTCTGCGTAGCCCCTCATAAACACTCCTCTTTTTAGCCCCACCTAAACCCCACTCTGTGTATCCCCACATAAATCCCTTTCTGTGCAGGCAAAATAAACCCATCTCTGTGTAGACCTACATAACCCCTCCCTGTGTAACCCCACATAATCCTTCTCTGTGTAAACCCCCATAACCCCCTCTCAGTCAGATACCCGGTGGTCCAGGGTAAGATTGCCGGTGGTCATGAGTGACAGTCCCGGTGGCTAGCGGTGACACTCCCGGTGGCCAGAGGTGAAATTCCGTGTCAGGGGTGAAACTCCCTGTGTCAGAGGTGAGACTCCGGCAAGTCAGGAGTGACACTCCCGGTGGTCAGGGGTGGGACACCCTGTGGTTTGAGGTCAGGCACCCTGTGGTCAGTGGTGAGACTCCCGCTGGTGAGGGCTGAGACTACCGGTGGCCAGGGGTGACACTCCCGGTGGTCAGTTGAGACACTCACGGTGGCCAAGGGTCTGACTCCCGCTGGACAGGGATGAGACTCCCGGTAGTCAGGGATGACACCGCCGGGGGTCAGCCCTGACACGCCCGGTGGTCAGGGGTAAGAATCCCGATGCCCAGGCGTGAAACTCCTGGCGGTCAGGGGCCATATTCCCGCTGGTCAGGGGTGACAATTCAGCTGGTCAGGTGTGACACTCCAGGTAGTCAGGGGTCAGGACTCCCGGAGAGCAGGGGTCAGACCTTGATGTTCAGTGTTAACACTCCCGGTGGTCAGGGGTGAAAAATCCTATTGGACAGGGGTCAGACTCCCGGAAGTCGGGTGTCAGCTCCACGGAGGTCAGGGGTGACACTCCCGATTGTCAGAGATGAGGCCCCTGTGGTCAGGGGTGACACTCCCGGTGGTCAGGGCTCAGAATCCCGGGTCATGTGTGGTGAGCGGTCAGATTCTTGGTAGTCAGAGGTGACACTCCTTGTGGCCAGGGGTGAAACTCCGATGGTCAATGAGTGGGTTTCTTTGTGGTTCGGGGTGGCACTCCCGGTGGTCAGGGGTGACATCCACGGTGGTCAAGGGTCGGACTCCCGGTGCTCAAGGGATTACGCTGCCGGAGGTCTAGATTGAGACTCCCGGTGGTCAGGGGTGACGTTCCCAGTGATCCGTGGTCAGACTCCCTGTGGTCAGGAGTAGAATTCCCTTTGGTCAGGGCTGACACCCCCGGTAACTAGAAGTCAGAATCCAGGATGCTAGGGGTGACACTCCCGGTGGTCTGGGGTGTCTTTCACGGCGGTCAGCGGTGAGACTCCGGGTGATCACGGGTGAAATCTCCTGGAGGTCAGGGGTGACAATCCCGGTGGTCAGCGGTCAGACACCAGGTGTTCATGTGTGAGACTCCTGGCGGTGAGGTGTGAGTCTCCTGGAGGTCAGGTCTGCCACTCCCGGTGGTCAGGGTTGAAACTCCCGGTGGTAAAGGGTGAGACTCCCGCTGGTGAGTGCTGACACTCCGGGCGGTCAGCAGTCAGATTCCCGGTTGCCAGGTGTGACACTCCCGGCGGTCAGCGCTCAGACTCCCATTGGTCATGGTTGACAATCCCGCTGCTCATCGGTGAGAATCATGGCGGTGAGGTGTGAGTCTTCCGTTGTTCAGGGGTCAGATTCAACGCCTGTTAGGTGTGAGAACCCGGAGGTCAGGGGTGAATATGTGGACAGCGGTGGCACTCCCGGTGGTTAGGGGTCAGATTCCGGGTGGTCATGGGGGAAAGTTCCGGTGCTCAGGGGTCAGAATCACGGTGGCAGGAGTGAGTCTCTTGGTGGTCATGGGTGACCCTCCCGGTGGTTACGGGTGAATCTGCCGGTGGTCGGGGGGAGACTCCCTGTGGTCAGGTGTCAGATTCCCGGTGGCCAGGGGAGACACTCCAGGCAGTCCGGGCAGACCCCGGTGGTCAGTTGTGACACTCCTGCTGTTCACGGGTGACACACTCGGTGGTGAGCGGTCAGACCTCAGGTGGTCAGGGGTGAGACTACCGGTGGTCATGGGTGACACTCCCGCTGGTCAGAGGTGACTGTATCGGTGGTCAGGGATCAGACACCCGGTGGTCAGAGGTCAGACTCCCGTTCTTCAGTGCTGACACTACCGGTGGTCACGGGTGACACTCCCGGTGGTCAGGGGTCAGAATCCGGTTGGTCAGGGGTGACACTACCCGTTGTCAGTGGTGACACTCCCGGTAGTCAGGAGTGAGACTCCCGTTGGTCAGGGGTGAGACTCCCCTTGGTCAGGGGTCAGACTCCCGGTTGTCAGTGGTGACACTCCTGGTAATCAGTGGTTGGATTCCAGGTGATCAGTGGTGCCACTCTTTGTGGCCAAGGGTGACACTCCCGTTGGTCAGGAGTTAGACCCCCGGTGGTGTGCGGTGGCACTCCCGGGGGACAGGGGTCAGACTCCTGGGACCGTGGTAACTGGTGACATTCCCGTTTGTCAGGGGTGACACTCTCTGTGTTCAAGGGTCAGTCTCCCGCTGGTCAGGGGTATGAATTCCGGTGATCAGCGGTGACACTCCCGGTGGTCAGCGATCAGACTCCTGGTGGTCAAGGGTGACACTGCCGGTGATCAAGTGTGAGACTCCCGGTTGTTGGGGTGACACTCCCTATGGTCAGGGGTGACACTCCCGGTGGCCAAGGTTGACGCTGCGGGTAGGCAGGGGTGATGCTTCTGGTTGTCATGGGTGAGATTCCTGGTGGTCGGGGCTACACAGAGAAAACTTTATGTAGGGCTGCACAGAGTTTATGTGGGGTACGCAGAATGGTTTCTGAGGGGCTAACCAGAGAAGGGTTTATGTTGGGCCCAAGCAGAGAGGGTTTTTGTTTTATGTGTGGATACACATAGAATGGTTTATGCAGGCTGCTAAGATGGGTTAACTTCGGCTATACAGAGAAGGGTTAATTTGGTTCTGCACAGAGAAAGGTTTATGTGGGGCCACAGAAGGAATTATGTGGGGCTACACAGTGAGGGGTTTATGTGTGGCTACACAGAGAAGTGTTTCTGTGGGGCTGCAGGAATGGGAGCTTCTGTGGGGCTACACAGTGAAGGGATCACGTGGAGCTATGCAAAGACGTGTTTATTGGGGCGACACAGAGAAAGGATTGTGTGGGTCTACACAGAGACTTGTTTATGTGGAGCTGCACACAGAAACGTTTATGTGGGGGTACACAGAGAAGAAATTACGTGGGGCGACTCAGAAAAGGGTACATGTGGGGCTACACAGAGAGTGGTTTGTGGCGGCTACGCAGTGAGTGATTTATGTGGCGCTACACATGGAGGGATTTATGTGGGGCTACACAGAGAAGGGTTTATGTGGGTCTAAGCAGAGTGTTGTTTTAATGGGGCTAGGACAAGAGTTTATGTCAGGTTACACAAAGTGTTGTAAATGTGGGGCTACACAGAGAGCTGTTTCTCTGGGGCAACACAGAGAAGGGTTGTATGCGGGACTGCACAGAGTGTGGATTATGTTGTGCTGCACAGAGAGCGTTTGATGTGGTTCTACACAGAGAAAGGTTTATGTAGGTCTAAAAAGAGAGAGTACAGAAGTGTTATTGTGGTGTGGCTATACAGAGAAGGGTATATGTGGGCTACGCAGAGAGGGGTTTATGTGGTGCGACAATGAGTGTTGTTTATGTGGGGCTACACAGAAACGTGTTTATGTGGGGTTTACACCGAGAGGGGATAATGCGGGACGATACTTACAGTGGTTAGGTGTGGCTGCACAGAGGTCTGTTTCTTTGGGAACTGAGAGAAGGGTTTATGTGGAGCTGCACAGAGAGGAGTTCATATGGGAGTACACAGATGTACAGAGAGTTGGTTTTGTGTGGACCTACACAGAGGGCTTTATGTGGTGCGACACTGAGAGGTGTTTATGTGGGGCTAACATAGAAGCGTCTATCTGAGGCTAGACAGAGAAGGGTTTATTTTGGGCTACAGAAAGAGGAGTTTCTGTGGATCTACACAGTTTGCGTAGGGCCATACAAGAGGGCTTTAGGTGGGGCGACACTGAGAATGGTTCTTGTGGGTCTACACAGAGGGTGGATAATGTGGAGCTACACAGAGAAGGGTTTATGTGGATCTAGTCAGAGAAGGGATTATCTGTGTCTATGCAGTGAAGGGATTATGTGGGCTACACAGTGAGTGGTTACGTGGAGTACACAGAGAGGGGTTTATGTGGATCGACACAGAGAAGTGTTTATGTGGGTCTACAGAGAACAAGGTTTAGGTGGGACTACACAGAGATGGGTTAATTTGGGGCTGCACAGAGAGGGTTTTATGAGGGGCTACACGGAGACGGGTTTATGTTGGCAGACGTAGAGCGGGTTTCAAGTGGGGCGACACAGAGGGGTTCTGTGGGGTGACAGAGAGGGGTTATGGGGGCTACACAGAATGTGGATTATGTGGGCTGTGTAGAGACAGGTTTATGTAGGGCTTCACAGGGAATGGTTTATCTTGGGCTTCACAGAGAAGTGTTTATATGGAACGACACACAGAGGGGTTTATGTGGGCCAACACAGAGCGGGGTTTATGTTGGGCGACACAGGTGGTTTTCTGCAGGCTAAACAGAGAAGGATTTCTGTGGGGCTACAGAGAGAAGTGTTTGTGTGTGGCCACACAGAGATGATTTAACATGGGCCTGCACTGAGTGAGGTTTTTGTGGCGCTACACAGAAAGGGGTTTATGTGGAGCTGCACGGAGAGGAGTTTATGTGGGACCACAGAGAAGAGGGATTATGTGGTGTTACACCGAGATAGGTTAATGTGGGTCTACAGGGAGAATGGTTTATGTGGGGCTACACAGAGAGGAGTTTGTGGAACTACACAGAGAGCGGTTTATCTGCGGCCAAAGACAGGGTTTTCTGTGGTGCTGCACAGAGTTTTTATGTGGGGCTGCACTGTGAATGGTTTAGGTTGGCCCACACAGAGAAGGAATTATGTGAGGCCACTCAGAGAGTGGTTCATGACGGGCTTTCTAGAGAGGGCTTCATGTGGGGCTGCAAAGAGAAGGAATTATGTGTGTCTACAGAGAAGTTTTCTGTGGGCTACACAGAGAATGGATTATCTGGGGCGAGACAGAGAGAATATTATATGGGGCTAAACAAGGTTTATGTTGGACTACACAGAGAGGTGTCCAAATTAGGCTACAGAGAGAGGGGTTTATGTGGGTTTATACAGAGATGGGTTATGTGGGGCTGTACAGCGAAGGGTTCATGTGGGTCTGTACAGCTTGGGGTTAATGCGGGCATACGCCGGGAGGGGTTTATGTGAGTCTACACGAAGAACGGGGTATTTGGGGTTTATGTGGTGCTACACAAATATGTGTTTATTTGGGCGTACACAGAAAAGTGTTTATGTGTGGCTAAACAGCGAGGGCATGATGTGGGGCTACACCAGAGAGGGGTTGATTTGGGGATACAAAAGAGTATAGTTTATGTTGGGCCACACAGAGAATGGTTTCTGTGAGAATACACGAGAAGCATTTACTCTGGGTGGGACTACACAGAGAGGGGTTCATCTGGGGCAACACAGAGAAGGGTTTATGTGTGACTACACCGTGAAGGGTTTATGTGGGGATACACTGAGCATGGTTTCTGTGGGGGACAAAGAGAAACGTTTCTGTAGGGCCACATGGAGATCGGCTTATGTGGGACGACACTGAGGATTTATGTGGGGATACAGCAAGAACTGTATGTGTGGGGCTACCCAGTCAAGGGTTTCCGTGTGTCTACACTAAGGGTTTAAGTGGAGCTACACAGAGAGGGGTTTATGTGCGACTACACGGAAAAGGGTTGATGTGGGGCTGCACTGCCAAGGGTTTATGTCGGTCTAAACAGAGACCAGTTCATGTGGGGCTACACAGAGGAGGTTTTCTGTGCAGCTGCACAGAAGAGGTTTATGTGGGGCTACACAGAGAAAAATTTACGTGGGGCTGCAGACAGAAGGGTTTTTGTGGGGCTACACAGAGAATGCTTGTTGTGGGGCTACACATTGTAAGGTTTATGTGGGTTTTCACACAGAAGGGTTTACGTGGGGTTACACAGAGTGGGATTTATGAGGCTAAACAAAGAAGAATTTATGTAGGGATACAGAGAGATGGGTTTATGTGGCCCAACACAGTAATTGGATTATGCGGGGCTGCACAGGGAGGGTTTATATGGGGCTACACAGACAGCATTTATGTGGGCGTACACAGAGAAATGGCTCGACACAGACAAGGGTTTATTTGGGGCGAAACAGAGAGGGGTATCTGTGGGGCTTCACAGAGAATGTTTGATGTGGTGCTGCACAGAGAGGGGGTTTTGTGGGCCTACACAGAGAATGGTTTATGTGGGTCTTCATAGAGAATGATTTTTGTGGGGCGACACAGAGAATGGTTTATACGGGACAACACAGAGGGGATATTATTTTGGGCAGCACACAGAGGAGTTTATTTGGGGCTACAGTGAAGAGTTTAAGTT
Organism: Pristis pectinata; assembly: GCF_009764475.1. Taxonomy (NCBI): domain Eukaryota; kingdom Metazoa; phylum Chordata; class Chondrichthyes; order Rhinopristiformes; family Pristidae; genus Pristis; species Pristis pectinata. The sequence goes on along the minus strand of NC_067445.1, from coordinate 1,791,380 downwards.
ACTTTACACGGAGAGGGGTTTATGTGGGCTACAAAGAGAAGGGTTGTCGTGGTGCTGCACAGAGAATGGGTTTATATGGGTTAAACAGAGCGGGGTTTATGTGGGTATGAAAGAGGAGAGTTTCTGTGGGCTACACAGAGATGTGGGTCTACGCAATGAGTGATGATGGACATCTACACAGAAGGGTTTCTGTGTGAATACACATTGTAGGGATTCTGTGGGGCTAAACGAGTGGGCTACACAGAGAGGGTTCAGGTTGGGCTACAGAGATGTGTTTGTGTGGGGCTAGACATAGAAGGGTCCATGTATGGCTGCACAGAGTAGCGTGTTAAGAGGGGCTAGACAGATCGGGGTATATGTGGGGCTACACAGAAAAGGTTTGGTGATGCACAGAGATGGTTTATGTGGAGCTGCACAGAGATGGTTTTATGTGGGGAAAAAGAGAAGGATTTATGTGGGGAAACGCAGAGAAGGATTGATGTGTGGCTCAGTAGAGAGGTGTTTACGTGGGGCTACTTAGAAAAGAGTGTCTGTGGATCTACACAGATAAGTTTTTAAGTGTGTGTACACAGAGAAGTGTTCCTGTGTGTCGTCACAAAAGTTATCGTTATGTGGGTCTGGAAAGAGAAGTGTTTTTGTTTGCACACAGTAGCTTATCTGGTGATATGCACAGAAGCAGCTCACAGAGAGGGGCTTATTTGGTGCTGCACAGCGAAACGTTTATGTGGGTCTGCAACGATAAGGGTTTACGTGGGGCTAAAAGGAGAAGGGTTTATGTGGACCTACACAGAGAAAGGTTTATGTGGGTCTACACGGCGAGTGGTTTATGTGGCGCTACACAGAGTGGTGTTGATGTCTGTCCAACTGAGAAGGGTTTATGTGGCGCTACACAGGGATGGGGTTATGAGTGGCAACACAGATATTTATGTTGGGCTGCATAGTGGGACTTTTGAGGGGCTACGTAGGAAGGGGATTATGTGGCGCTACACAGAGTAGGGTTTATGTGGGACTAAACAGAGATCCCTGCTTACCTCCACCCCCTCCTCCTGCCAATAGCCAGCAGGATTTAGAGGAGGAATGTTTAGGGAGATCGCAGGTAGCTGTCGGAATAACAGATTGTGATGGTCATACACAAAATGTACTGGAGGAACTCAGCAGGTCACGAAGCATCTGTGGAGGGAAATACACAGGTGGATGTAGGTGATTTTATGTTCCCTAATGTTGACTGTGCAGCCACAGTGTGAAGGGATCAGATGGGGCGACATATGTTCAGTGGGTCCAGGGAAGTGTTTTCAAGTAATGTGAAGATATTCCTCCCAGAGAGGGGGCAACACTCAACCTCCTCCTAGGACATAAGGCTGGGAAAGTGGCTGACGTGTCAGTTGGGGAGCACTGCAGCACCAGGTAACATAATCCCATTATTTTTCATAGTTATGGGAAAAGTTAGGGCTGGTCCATGAATTAAAACCCTTAACTGGGGAGAGGCAAATTTTGATATCATTGGGCAAGAACTTTCAAGGTTGATTGGGAGAGTCTGTTAACAGTTAAAATGATTTCTGGCAAGTGGTAGTCTTTAAACATGGAATAGAAAGACTTCAGGGCCGAAGTCTCCCCGTTACAGTGAACGGCAAGGCTGGCAGGGTGAGGGAAGTGAATTAGATTTCTAACGGATATTGAGGATCTGGTCAGCAAAACACAAGGATGCACATGTCAGGTTTAGGCAGCTCCGATGAAGTGAATCCTCTGAGGAGTATACTTGAGATGGAAGTTATAAATGCAAAGTGAGGACACGAGCTATCCCTGACCCATCAGGTAAAGGGGAATCCTGGAGCATTCTGTAAGTATATTTTGAGCAAATGGGCAACAAGAGAGAGAATAGGTCCCCGTAACGAACACTGTTGTTGTCTATCTGTGGAGACACAGGATATGGGTGAGTTTTTATATGGACACTGGCCATCTTTATTTACCGCAGAAAAGACATGGTAGTTGGTGAGTAGAGGGAAGAGGAGAGTGATATCCTGAAACACACTGACAGAATGAATGTGTTGGTGTAGGCAATCTGGATAAATCCCTAGCGCTTTTAACCGCGGATGTTGTGGAAGTAGGTGAGGACATTGCTGGAGCTCTGGCAGAGATTGTTGTATCGCCCTGAACCATCGGCGAGGTTCCGAAACACTGGATGGTGGATAATGTTGTGCTTTATTGAAGAAGGTTGCAAGAACAAGCCAGAGATTTACAGGGCGGTGATCCTCACATCAGCGGTGGGAATGTTACTGGAGGGGATTCTGAGGGACAGGGTCTATCAGCATTTGGAAAGGCAAGGACTGGTCAGGGACAGTCGGCATTGCTTTGTCCGTGGGAAATGATGTCTCACGAATTTGACTGAGATTTTTTGAAGAGGTGAAGAATAAGATTGACGAGGACAGGCTGGTAAAAGTTGTCCACACGGCTTTTGGCAAGGCCCTGAAAACGTCCTGCCTGGTAGGTGGTCTGGAAGGTGAAATCACTTGGGACAGAGGGGGAGCTACTGAATGGATACGACACTGACTTGTTGGAAGGAGGCAGTGGTGGGAGGGGGGGAGGGGTGTGTTTCAGATTGAGGCCTGTGCCCAGGTGATGTGTGGCAGGGATGGGTGCGTCCTCCCCTGTTGTTTGTCATCTATATTCTTGTTTGAAGAAGAATGTTGGTGGAGTGATCAGTAAGTTCACAGATGGCTCCACAATTGGTGGTGTCGTGGACAGTGAGGAATGTTGTCTGAAGTTACAACAGGATACTGATCAACTGGTAAAGTGGGCAAAGGAATGCGCAGGTGGAATTCAACTCAGAACACGTGCGAAGTGATGTATTCTTTGGGAATTTAAAGCATTCCGGGACATCCATGGTGAATGGCAGTGCCCCGGAGGTGTTGTTGAACAGAGAGACCTAGAGGTACAGGGACATAGTTCGCAGCCGGTGGCAACACAGGCAGACAGGGTGTTGAAGAAGGCTCATGGCATGCTTGCCTTCATCAACAGAGGCAGTCAGTGCCGGAGATGTACAGTTCTGCAAGGTGTTGGTGTGAAGGGTTGTGTGAAGTTCCAGTCCGATGCTGTAGGAAGGATGTGATTAAAATGGGGAGGGTGCAGGACGCTTCACAAGGATGTTGCCTGGATTGGAGGGTTTGAGGGATTGGATCGGCTGGGACTGTTTCCCTGGAGTGAAAGCGACTGAGGTTGGCCTGACAGAGGTTTGTAAAATTATGAGGGGCAGAGTCACTGTCTTCTATCCAGAGTGGGGGAGTCTAAACGTAAAGGGCACAGAGTGAAGGGAAGAGGGGAAATATTCACAGGAAATCTGAGGGGTGAGGGTTCCACACAGAGAGTGGTGTGTCAATGGGTAAATGAAACGAGCTGCCAGAGGAGGTGGTAGAGGAAGATACAATGACACGGTTAAAGCAAACACATGGGCAGGGACGGGGAGATGAACGTTTTCGGGGAATATGGACCAAACGCAGGGAAATGGGATTGGGGCACATGGCCATCTTGGTCAGCACGGACATGTTCTGCCGCAGGGCTTGTTTCCATCCTGTACACGTTTATGAATGGATGAATTTATAAATCTGATGATACTGTTCGGGTTCATTCAGGGCTCAGAGCAGCACAGGTCAGCGGCACATACAGTCCTGTCGCTCTCTGGTCCTCCTCACTGATACCCGGGGCTCAGTGCACCAGGTAAAACATCTCTCACACAGGTAAGACCATGAGTCGCCCATACATACCTCCTCGCAGATCCTCACCCACACCCGTTGCCCACGGACACCGTCGTGTCCGACATTCCCAACAGCCCTGTGTATAGGGGCACTTTTCTCCCCTCGGGCATCAGTACAACCAACAGCCTGACACGGGCACTGCAGGGACCACCACACTGGTGGGACTGGAGTCACACAGGGACCAGGCCAGGTATGGGCAGCAGCCGTCCTTCCCTCGCTGTGAGAGGATGATCACGTGACGTGGGATTTACCAACACATGTCCTCATTTGACCTTCAACTTTGTACCAACCTCCGTGCCCTGGTTACACATTCCCACAACAGGTGCAGAACTGGAATGGGTTCATTCAGTCTCAGCCACTGCAGACCTCAGAACCCGGTGTGGCCAGAACAGCACACAGTCAGAAACAGTATCAGCCCCAAATAGTGAAGCCCCGGGATCCTCAGTGATCCCTTCCCTACGGTGGCACAGACCCTGTACACTTCACCTGGTGCTCTCTTCCAAAGATTACATTCTGATCTTTGCCATGTCACTTTAAGTCTAGATTTCCCACAGCAGCGCTATTCTGGGAGCAGCTGATGTAAGCTGGTTGTTCAGTGAGTGTAACTAACGTCAATGGTCAGGAGACTGGTGCCGCTGGAGAGTTCTCTCCTCTATAATAAGAGCTGCCGTGAATACCTCAGTACTGGTTTGGCAACGGGCCTGGAATGTTGCAGCAACAGAGGAATCACCACTTCTCCGCGAACATGGGAGCCCGGATACTTGAACAAGTCCTGGCCATTTACTATCCAGTTCTGGCAGCTGTCGGTGTTCCCGGTGCGTAGTTACACACAGCTACTCACCCTGTTCATCTCTGTTAACACTGTAGGTGCTGGTGATAGACCTAGGACACATCATTAATGGCCTGTTACACTGTTGTATAATTCTGTGGGTGAGATCTGCTCAATCCTACTGCTGCTTTTAATTTAACCCCATGTCTTCATTCAAATTGTGATTTCAGGCAGAGTTGCCATGTTGTCCTTTGACTGCTGAAGGTGTTGCAGTGTGATGTGTAAACCAGCCGCCAGTGTCAGGTCAGCAGTGACGGTGTGAGTTTACAGTGTACATTCTGGGTGTGTGGGCAGAGAGAAGTAACACGCTGACTGTCCCAGTCTGTGAAATACCCCGTGAAATAACCCAGGATGGGTGTCCCTGTGTCTCCCGGCTGTTCCAGCACTGAGGGACACTAACCTGCTGTCACTGACTTCCTTTCTTTTTCAGGGACTGGAGATCAGCCGTTAATGCTCCTGCCCGGGTGTGAGACCGGCGCTGTCGCTCGGCTGCCCGAGACACGCTCGAGTTTCACTTCCATCCACTTTCTTTATTCACAGGTGGCGCGGAATATTTCCACATCCCGGATAATTCCCGCTGGTCTGTTATAAAACCCAAAACTGATGTCAAAGCTCAGCAGGTCAGGAGGCACCTGTGGAATGAAACCCGAATAAACCCCCAAACTCAGCAGGTCGGACGGCACCTGTAGAGTGAGAAAGAGAGAAGGATTCAGGTCAAAGTTGCTTGACTCGGACTGAGGAAGGGAGAAAGCAATTTAGTGCAGGAGGCAGAGGAAGTGGGGAGGGCAATGCGTGGAACACAGGGGATGTCTGGAACCGGGTGAGATAATGTTGCCGTTGAACGGAGAGTTGAGCTCCTTTCTCTGCGTGATGTGTTGCTCATGTTGTGAAGTCAACGGTGATGTTGTGGAGTCTGAATGATGTGGTGAGGTTGATTGGTTGAAGTCCTCCCACTTGATGCAAATGTGCTGAAAGTGAGTCCGATGTGATTTTACTTTGCCTCGGAATGTGTGTTTTGGATGCTGGCTTGTAGTGTGCACGAGGGGGTGTGGATGTCTGTTGTTTCCAAAAATAGTTTAATGGCGGATTTGTGGTCCTCATTTTTGCATACAATTTTATTTTAAGTTATTGTCCAGAAAATATCTTTTTCTGTGATTTCTATGGCTTTGACTTTGGGTGATCGATGTCAAAGATTTGAATGCCTACCTTTAAATCCGTTTTTGAATGTGTCCGCACTCCCCAAATGTCATCCCGGTGGCTGCAATAAGACATTGGTCACCTGCGGCACTTCTGGAAGACTGTCTCTTCCCAGACTGCCATAGACTTGTTGCCATAAACTGAGGCAAACTTCTTCCCCGTTGTTGTCCCTGTGACTTGTAAGCCACATTTGTCATTGAATTCAAAGTCATTCTTTGTCAGGCCCAGATAAGTTAGTTTGACCAAAGCTTCACCTGGTCTGTCAGTGTCAGGATTTATTGCCTGGAAACATTCAACATCCTTCAGGCCCCTGTTTGTTTCTCTGTTTGTGTACGGGCTTCCAATGGCCATGGTAAAGAGGGTGGCATCAGGGATCACGGCCAGGGATTTAACAATCTGTGTAAAGTTATGTGTGTCTTTGATGAAGCTGGGAAGTTGCAATATCTAAGTCTGTGATAACATTGTGCAGTTGACATGCTGGGATCTGCCCAGTATATTCCAGCATTTCGAGTTATGCAACAGTTTTGGTTTTATTTCAGATTTTCAGTATCCACAGTTTTTTATTCCCCCACTGGTCCGTGGCTGTGATGCTCCGTCACCAGAAATGGAGCTTTTCCATTTCCCTTTGTACCTTGTAGTGATGTTTGAGCTCGGTTGTTCCTGGTTGAAGTACCCTTCAGACTGAAAGAGTTGGAACCGGGTTATTGCAGGGACAGAGTACATTTCTGTCCCTGTCCAGGTTCTGTCCGAATCTGAGATCAGATCTATGTATTGGGGCGTGGACTTGGGTGACAGACGGGGCACAATTCTGTGTCTGATCCTCATCCCTTGTTGCTCTGTGAGGGGAACCCCGTGGATCCAGAACCCTCACAGCAGCTGCCTGAAGAGTTGTTGTTGAACTGCTGCCTCTTTGTGGGTTTCTGTTCTGCTACAGTAGTGAGTGGTGGGGGATCCCGGCTCTGTGACCCAACGTCAGTGGAGAAAGACAGCACCTGTTCCAGTTGTGAATGGGTCTGTGAGCTGTGGAACTAAGCCTGGAGGTGACGGTACTGAGCAACGTTGTTTGGTGTCAGAGAGCACTCAGGGATACGCTGCTGGAAAGGGAACTGGGAGGGTTGGTGCGGTGCAAGTTTCTTATCATACACAGAGGTAAACTTCCTGTGGTCAATGGGTTAGGCTGAGATTTGTTGTGACTCCTCTGCAAGCTTCAGATCTCCCGACTTTGTACACTCGGCCTCTGCATTCCTCATTATATTTGATTCACTGTGAATATACAGTGTTGCAGCTGGTCTGAGATGTGTTGATTTTTGCTCTTGGACATTAGGTAACTGTTCGTGAGTTCTTTCTTAAACCTCATTGCTGAGCTCAGTGTCAGATTCTGAATTCCTCCTCCATGGGCGGCACAGTAGCTGTCCTGTCAGACTTGTTGCCTCATCGTCCAAGTGACCAGGCATTGACGTTTACCTTGGGTGTTGTCTGTGTTGAGGTTGAACATTCTCCCTGTCAGCGCATTGGTTCCCTCCGAATGTACCGGTTTCCACTCTCACCCAAAGATGTGTGAGTTAGTCGTTTCCTTCACTGCTGTAAATTCCACAATGTGTGCAGATGAATTGTTAAATCTGCGGTGAATTGATGTGAATGTTGTAGGAAAACTGCTGTTTATAAATCCATGACGTTATTCTGCTAAAACGTAAACCATTCTGTCGGCTGGATGTGCATGCACAGATTGTTCATGGTGGTGTGGGATGCCAGTCAGGTATCTGAAATGCATACCGGTGCTATTCCACATTATACCAGAACCTAAATCTTATGTGTGAAGTGGTTGCCAAACCAGCCTGGTCACAGTTTGAGCATCGTAGAGAGGTATCATTCCCATATTACAGCAATGATGTGATTGGACTGTAAGAATGGCAGAGCATCATTTCCCGCCCGTTATTCTGTGCGGAAAGTGGGAGTGATGAGGAATTATTGGAGAAAGTGGATATGTTTTCGGTAGAACAAAATGTGAGGGGAGTCTCAATGAAGGATCAGAAAAATAATGTTGACGTTTATGGGCAAAAGATCAAGGTAAGAATTTGATTTTCAGAAAGGTAAAAGAGAAGGGAAGGAAAGTTTCTTCACACTCAGCTTCAGAGTCACCTGCACCTTCACCCTGCCCGGTTTCCACTGCAGCTTCCCCATTCCTGGACCCACTGCACCTTCAACCTGGCCGTTCCTCAATGTACCTTCACCCTGCCCCGTCCCCACTGCACCTTCACCCTGCCCTCTCCCCACTACATCTTTCCGCTGCCCGGTCCCTAATGCACGTTCACGCCGCACGGTTCCCACTGCACCGTCACCCTGTCAGTCGCCAATGCACCTTCAACCAACTCCGTTTGCACTGCATCTTCACCCTGAACAGCCCCAAATGTACATTCCCCCTGATTGGTCCCCACTGCCCCTTCACCGTTCCCGGTCCCCACTGAAGCTTCACCCTACCCAGTCCCCACTGCACCTGCACCCTGCCCACTCCCCACTACACCTTCACACTGCCCACTCACCACTGCACGTTCGGCCTTCCCGGTCCCCACTGCACGTTCACCCTGCCCGGTCCTCACTGCATCATCACCCTGCCAGTCCCTACAGCACCTTCACCCAGCCCCATTCCCACAGCAACTTCACCCTGCAGAGAGTACACTTCGCTTTCACCCTGTCTGGTCTGCACTGCACCTTCACCCTACCCAGGCCCCGCTGCACCTTTTCGCTGGCTGGTCCCCACTGCACGTTCACCTGCACTGTCCCCACTGCGCCTTCCCCCGATTAATCCCCACTGCACCTTGACCCTGCCCGGTCCCCACTGCACATTCACCCTGCCCGGTCCCCACTGCTCCTTCACCCTGTCCTGTCCCCACTGCACCTTTACCCTTCCCTGTCCCCAGTGCACGTTATAATCTTTCTCTCTGCCCTTTGTGAGTTTCCTTTTCTCAGTGATTACTCTCTGCACTGTCAGTCATCAGTCTGTCGACAGCCCTTTACAACCCCAGCACTTCCAGCAATTGTGGCTTCATTGTGGTTGTTCTGGACGTGTGGTTTGTAGAGTCAGCAGCAGACTCTGGTTCTCTCTGCTGAGAATATATTCAAGTTTCCTGAAATGTGAGGAAGCAGTTTTACTCGTCAGTATATCTGACCTGAAGCGCAGCAGTGGGATATGTCATGTTCCTTCCTCCATCTGACCCTCAGACCTTAACGCAATCGGCGTCAGGTACGTTGACGCTCATCTCCCGAGCACGGGCAACAGCAGCGGGTTTGATGTCCTGATCCAGCGCTGGTCCCAAGAGTAACTGATCAGTGCGGTGGAGAGTCTGAGGGGACCCGAAACCTGCAGTTGGGCTTGATCAGAAGGAAGTCCATTTGGAACTTTGCAGTTTGATGTCGCATTTGTGTCGGGAAAGTGTGAATGTCCTGTGAAATTCGTGAAACCATTGAAGGGCTTTCAAATGGAACCGGGCGGGGAACCAGTTGTCGGTACAGTTATTGCCTCAGTTACAGTTCCTGCGCTCCACAAACTTGTCCCCACCCGTGTCTGTTCTCCAACAACGACATTCTATATTTGGCATTTATTACAGCACAGAAGGAAGGAATTCAAACCATTGACTCCACGTTCTCCCCAAAGCAGAATCCCGTCAGCCGCTTCCCCTTCTCATTTACCTTAGTTCTGCAACTTATTCCCCCTCACATACCCACCCCTCCATGGTGGTCGTCTTACCATCACCCTGCACTTTGGGGGAATTTACAGCAGCCCATCAACATACTGAAACGTCTCTGGGATGCAGCAGGGAACCGGGGTCCCGGGGGAAATCGAATCCGTCATCCGGAGAAGGTGGAAGCTCCACCCAGTCAGCATCCGAGGAGGGGATCGAACCCGGGTTCCTGGTTCTGTGCGGAATGACGGTTTGTTTGTCCTCAGCTTCCCGGGATAAATTATTGCATTCCCACTTTTATTCCGAAAACTCCATTCTCAGTGTCAGCCGAGAATTATTTCAGCAGTTATTGTTGCTGATTTCAGAAAAAACATTATTTCTAATTTTCTCTCTCTTCCAGTGAACTTGCTGGCGATTGTGATCCTGTCTCGAGGGAAGTGCGGTCTCTCCAAATGTGTCACTCTCTACCTGGTGGGAATGGCAGCGGCCGATCTCCTGGTCGTCATCACTGACGTCATAGCAAGGACCATCACTGGAATATATTTCCCACTTTCATTCCTGACCATCACCCCCGTGTGCTCCCTTAACTTTGTCCTGGCGTCTGCAGCCACTGTGAGCTCTGTCTGGTTCACCGTGGGTTTCACCTTTGATCGGTTTGTGGCCATCTGTCGCCAAACACTGAGAGCAAAATATTGCACCGAGAGAACGGCGACTGTTGTTATCGGAACGGTGACTGTGCTGAGCTGTTTACTCAGCGTTCCATGGTACTTTACACTTGACCCAGCACATATCATCGACAACGTATCCCGTGGATGTATCTGGAAATGGACATTCTTAAATTTACCCTCATGGGCGTCATTTGAGTTGTTGATGTTTACCCTCACCCCTTGTGTCCCGTTCCTTTTGTTATTGCTGGTGAATTCACTGACCGCCAGGTATATTTTAGTATCTGGTAGAATCCGCAGGGGGCTCCGGGTCCGCAGCAATGGAGAGAATGACAAGGACCCGGAGATGGAGAACCGAAGAAAATCCATCATTTTACTCTTCAGCATATCCGGCAGTTTCATACTGCTGTGGTGTACTTCCGTTATGTATGTTGTGTTTCAGCGTGTTCCAGGCAGTCAGTACAGTGCGGACAGTGATTTCTCTTTGGTAGCAAACATGCTGCAGCAGCTCAGCACCTGCACCAACACGGGGATTTACGTCCTGACACAGAGAACGTTCCGAGAGCAGCTGATGAACGCGGTGAAATACCCTGTGAATCTCATTGCGAAATTAATCAAGTCATAGAAGCAGCTGCAGACACGGCCTCGTCATAAATATCCCCGATCCCCGAGCAGATGTTCACCAGTTGCAGCTGCGTTTGCTGCGGTTTCACCGGGGTTCCAGCTACACATCCCAGCCCTCGCCAAATGTTACTAACTCTTCACCTGAATACACTCTAAACGACATCACCATGATCTTGTAATATGTGGCAATCCTGGACATGTAGTTTATACGAGAACAGCGCGCTGTGACATCATCCCGACTGTGAATTAAATATCAAGAATGTTGTTCACAGAGTTGGAAATAAACGAATCAAATTTCTTCGGCCTTGTGTCTCTTTCTTTGTCGCTCGGTGCAACGTGGGTGGGCTGACGGTGGGGAAGGGGATGGGTGGTGACAGGATCAGACAATGTCGTGGGCTCTTGAGCTTCTTCCTGAATGAGAACAATGACAGACTCAGCCCAGGACCAACCATCAGCGCTGAATTAACACTTCAGTGTGCGTGTGCTGGGGGGAAGGGTGTTTGGCTTTGGCTGTTAATTCCTCCCTGAGATATGGGCTGCAACGATTCCTCATGGTAGGACGATTATCGAGCAGGATCTTTGAGGTGAAACTCTGGTGAAAAGAGCATTTCCGCTGTTCTGACCTTTTACCACTGGCTACTTGACCACTGGCGCAGCTGCTCACGCCGAGACTGTCGACCATACCGTGAGGAAACGAGGCCGAGCTTGTCGTCATCCCCAACACCCCAAACCTTCTCGACTCGGTGCCATTTGTTCTACGGTGTGATGTCCATTAAAAACTACAAATTCATCCAAGGACTCATCAGACATTTTAAAGTGGCAGCTCTCATGTTTTAAATCATGTACCTTATGGCCCTCCTATGATTTGTCCCGGAATATTCTGTCCTGTCCACTGTTCTGTATAAGCATAAAGTTATGTTGTGTCCCCTCTGTAGAGGCTGCCTTCCTAGGGTTTGACTGAATAGGGACACTGGAGCTCCTCTGACGGGTGAAGCCCAGTGGGAGAAGGGGTGGGTGACAGATTATCCAGATTTTTAAGTTGTTTTTATAACTCAACATACTAAAAGGTTGCTACAGTGTCAGGACTAACGGAATGTGGAATTCAGAAACAAAATGTTGCAGAAGTTGGAAAACTGAAAATGCCCGAGATTCTCAGCAGATCAGGCAGCTTTTGTGGAGAGAGAAACAGGATCAATGTTATTGATAGACAATCCTTCATCTGCTATGAGGGACAAACGGAGCTTCGGTGATGTGGGCAAGGTGAAGGTTTTCTCTTTACAAAACAGCAGATGAACTCTGAACCGGGAGAATTTAAAGGCGCTTGGGTGTGTCACCTCCACAAGACACTTGTGGAATTTAAATTCAGCTGACAATCTGGATTTGTGGCAGTGGATAGGGTAATACATATCTCCCGGATAATCGTCAAAATGTATCTGGTTCAGCACCGTTCTTCAGGGAGACTATATGCCTTTCTGACCCAGATTGCACGACATCTGGCCCCAGTGTGATTCCCCTCCAAGGATTTGCAGTCACCCTACACTCATTAATCAGGGACGAATACAAAACGGGACCGTCGACCTAGGCTTTAACTTTGCTATGAATTTCCACCTCAATTTAACCTTTATATTGCCCATTTCTATTCTTGCCTTTCCAGATCCTTTGGTCATTCTCACCAAAGCCCTTGCAAAAGTGCAGGAGCCCTGCTTACTGGGGAGCAAATCCAATGTCGCCATCAAACCAATGGGTGGCGCTGTTGCGGTTTGGCCAACTGGCTTCTTTCACACAGAGGCCAAACATCACTCTCGGCACATCCTCATCCACCCCTGGGTCCACCAACTGACCCACGAACTTTAGTCCATTGTCTCCTGGGCGGTCCCGGATCTAATTTCCTGGGAAGATCTTCCCTGCACAACGTCCACCCGTATGGTGTCCAAGCCACACACAACCTGCTGCTTCCTCCTCTCTCATGTCCACAACAGAGTTGTCACAGCAGCCTGGTGTTGTCCATCCTGACTTATTTCTTCTTGCCTTCACTCCATCACTTCTCCCGTGCCCAATCTCTCCGATACATCCAATGCCCTCTGTCACTTTCACAGTTTCCAATTCCCGGTCCTTACCAGCTCTTGTTTACCACGGAGACAGAGTTCCTGAACACCTCCATCTCACACTGGAGTGGTGTGATATTATCTAACAGAGGCTCAACTAGTCTCCTTTTACGAGTACACACATTTGCCTGACTGAACACAGCCTCACATTGAACAACTGCACTTACTTTCTGCCATTCAAATAAATATCTTCGGGATTCGTTCCCAAGATATATCTTTCTTCTCGCGAGATAGTCCTTGCTTCATCCCTATCCGGCACTTCACAGAACTCTATTCTCAGGGACATTGATTGGTATCGATGCTGCATCCTGCACTCCCGCTGCCAATTACATCCCGCTCACATTCTCCGTGGTCTGAGTATTCCATTCACTGTCCGGATCTCGCCGTCTCGATCTCAGGGAATAGGTCAGCGTAAACGTACATTACAAGACCACATATTCCCACCACGCTGACGAGGGTATTTCCTCACATCCTGCCTCCTGTAAGGACTGCACTGTGTTCTCCCCGCCCCTTTCTCTCTGTCATTCTCGACCCGATGACGAGCCTTTCTACACCTGCCTATAAGATGTCTCATTCCTTCTTAATCGTGGCTTCTCTGCCAACAGATTCAGCACAGTCTTCGACCACACTTCATGTGTTTCCTGCACCTCTTCGTCCACTATTTCTTCATCCGGCTAAAGCAAGGATCGAGCTTTCCTGCTCCTTCCATTTCACTCCACCAGCCTCCGCATTCAACGGCACATCCTTCGCAATGTCTGGTGCACCGAAAGAAGTTCCAGAATCGTCCCCTCCACTCACAGTTCTACATTCTAAGGAGAGATCATTTTGCAACTCCCTGGCCCGCTGCTTCATCTCTGCCAACTAACTGCCCTTCCCACGGCACTTGTCCCATGCATACACAGGAGATGTAACATTCACTCATTACCCTCTTGCTTTCTCAGCATCAATTGACTCTAAGCCGTCCTTCGGTGTCAGAATCGTGGAGCCTCATCACTGACAGCGGAATGTGCCACAGCGGACAGTGGACAACAACACGCACATCAAAAGCTATCGGATCGCCAGCGCGCCCGGTTGGGCTCGAAACAACAACCTATCGGTTAACAGCCGAAAGATACCCTTGCGACTGCAAAGGTTCACTATTTTTGCCCTGTAAGGAGTGGTTAAGTAGCGTGGAACGAAACTCTCTGGAATTCAGTCACCGACAGATGATCTGCGTCAATCTGGGCCCCGAGATTCGGGACTGGAACCAATGATGACAATTTACAGCTCGGCGAGTAACCTGCGCGGCTCAGAGCGTTCATATTGGTGGCATATGATCAGTCGACTTTCAGGAGTAACGAGGACCTCTGCACCGACAATACTTCCAAGCCACGTCCAAAATTCAGAACGGTAGAATTGAAACGGAGTAAACACCGTTTTATTGATCTCATAGTTTTCTTCCTCTGGGATCACAAACCAGCAGTCCCTACAAAATCCCCCACATAATGTTTTCACCAGGCAGACCTGCTGCTTCCGTCGGCAGGATTCGAACCTGCTTGCGAAAACCCGAATGAATATCATGTCTAACACGCTAAACACTTGGTCATTACTGCTGACAGACAGAAGGAATTTTCCGGGACGTACGGGAACAGCACCGATCCCGGAATTGGAGAAACAGGACTGATTCATAACTAAAAACAGTAAAATCTGGACACGCTCGACAGGTCAGGCAGGATCTGTGGGGGGAGAAATAGGGTTAAAGTCTCAGGTCTATGACATTTCACCTTGATCTCCGGCGGCAGTTGGACGGCGAGAGGCTTACTAAGAGCGGGATTACTCACCCCGCCACCACACCCCCAGGCCTCCCATCTTGCTCTCAGTCTCTAATTATGGGCATCAGCAGCAGGGGCAGCAGTTATTACCGTTCCCCAGCTGCCCTGGAGAAGGTGGTGCCGGGCTGCCTCCCTGGTCGCTGCACTCCGTGTACTGAGGCAGCTCCCATTGGGCTCTCAAGTTTATCGGGCTCCAGGATTCTGACCCGGCGTCCAGGCAGCGATGGTGATGGGGGAACTCTGCAGGGTGGCCTGGGCTGGGCGGCCGGGCCGGTTTCACTCCCCTTCTCCTTTCTGATTCATCCGACGAGCTGCTTGGCCGCTTCAGAGGGCAGTCACCAGGCGACAAGATTGGTGTGTGCTGGAGTCAAATCGAGTCCAGAGCGGGTTTGGATGACAGGTTTTCTTCCCCAAGAGTCTGGAGGTGGGAGCGTCTGAGGGTAAAAAATAAAGGCTCTGGTCCTCACGTTATGCGGAGGACGTGGTTATATCGGGATATGTGCAGAGATTCACCGAGGTGTCGACTACCATGTGCCGTTTCATTTATAAGGTGAGATTGGCTTGGCTGCCTTGTTTTCCTTGGAGCGGAGAAGGCTGAGGGGTGGGCGACCAGTTTGATGTGCACACATTATGACGATCATAGTTATATAATAGGATATATTTCCAATTAGCGAGATTTATAAAGCGAGAGGGCACATGTTCAATCCGCGGAAGTGAGCTGATGCTGGCAGTGAGTCTAAATAAGATCAAGGGACAAAAAATCAACGGTAAAGCATGAAGAACAAAGGAGCCGAGGGAACTCGGAGAACATGTGGTCAGATCCCTGAAGGTAGGGGTACAGGACAGGCGGTCATCAGTTAAGGAGGCGGATGGGAGACTTGCCTTTGTTGGCTGAAGGCACAGAATGCTAGAGCAGGGAGCTCTGCTGGAACTGTATAAACACAAATTCACCACATCTGGAGCGCTACAGTCCTGGTCACCACGCCAGAGCAACATGCAGAAACACCAACAGAACTAGGAGCAGGAGTCCCCACTCAGCCGCGCTAGCGCACTCCTCCATTCATTCAGATGAGCCATCATCTCATTTGACCAGTAACTCCACGTTCCCATGTACCTGCCGTTATCTTTCACTCCCCTGTTTATCAAGTACCTGTCGACCGCAGCCTGAAAGGTATTCAAATCTCCGCATCCATGTCCCTTAGCGGAAGAGAGTTCCGTGGCCTAACGAACGACTGAGCGAAATTATTTCACACTTAAATAATAAGTAACCACTTATTTTAGACAAGAGCCAAGGGTTATAGATTCTCTCCCCAGTGGAAACATCCTTCCAATGTGCATCCTTTC